>NC_135811.1:6518348-6783380 GCF_964213995.1 Mustelus asterias | reverse complement strand
TCGGAGCAGATCGCGGTATAGGCCCGACGTCCAACTTTACTGCGATTTCGCGCCCGAAAACGGGCGCAAAGTTTTGGTAAAATCGGGTCCAGTGATTCAAGTCGGGAATTGAACCTGGATGGCTGGTGCTGTGAGGCAGCAATGCTAACCACTGTGCCACCGTGTCCCCCCCGGACTGGACAGGGTGGATGCTGAGAGGATGTTTCTCCAGGTGGGAGAGACCTGAACTATGGGAAACATTTAAAAAATAAGGTGTCGCCCATTTAAGATGGGGATGAGGAGAATTTCTTTTCTCAGAGAGTGGGGAGTGGAATTCTCTTCCTCGGAGAGGAGTGAAAGCTTGGTCATTGAATATTTTTAAGGCAGGAGTTGATAGTTTCTTGATTGACAAGGGAAACATTGGGTATGGTGGGTGGACAGGAAGGTTGAGTCCAGGTCGCCTCAGATCAGCCATGATCTTGTCAAATGGCAGAGCAAGCTTGAGGGGCCGAATGGCCTACTCTCGCTGCTAATTTGTATGTTTCTATATGTATTCCGATGCACTAACCAAGCTGCAGCATGTGCTGACTCTTGCTGCATCAAATGATATTTTTATTGCAAGTTCTTTATAAGTTATGTTTTGCAACATTATCCAATGACGCTGATACAAAGCAGGTTTTACAATTGAGCAAAAAAAACCTTCAAGAAACGTTTGAAGACAATCTGCCCCCCCACCCCCGGGTCACCAGCTGAAGAGGAAACTCCAGCCCAGGGAGTCCTCCCAGAGTGCAAGCCAACAGAATTGATTGGCAAGGGGATTAAAGGTTAGGGGGGGAAAAGACAGGAGAATGGGGTTGAGAAATTTATCAGCCGTGATCGAATGGTAGAGCAGTCTCAATGGGCCGAATGGCCTAATTCTGTCCCTATATCTTATGGTCTTAAGTTGACCAATTAGGCTTGTCTTGACGGCGGGACATTACCGCCACAGGAACGCTGTGACAGTTTTATGTATAACATGAGGCAGCAAGGTGGCACAGTGGTTAGCACTGCTGCCTCACAGTGCCAGGGATCCGGGTCACTGTCTGTGTGGAGTTTGCACATTCTCCCCATGTCTGTGTGAGTTTTCTCTGGGTGCTCTGGTTTCCTCCCACAGTCCAAAGATGTGCGGATTAGGTTGATTGGCCATGATAAATTGCGTCCAGTTTCGGGGGGAATTAGCAGGGTAAATATGTGTGATTACGGGGATAGGGTGGGATTGTTGTTGGTGCAGCCTCGATGGGCCGAATGGCCTCCTTCTGTACTATAGGCATTCTATGCACTGCACTTCAAAAAGTCATTCATTGCCAGTTGAGAGAGAAAGTGTTCGCATTTACATAGCGCCTTTCATAACCTCAGGATATCCCGAATCACTTTAGGGCCAATGAAACACTTTTCAATTGTAGCACTGTTGTTGCAAAATGCAGCAGTGCATTTGCGCACAGAAAGATCCCACAGATGTGATCATGACCTGTTGAGTCTATTTTGCGATTTTAGCTGAGGACAAATACTGGCCAGGAAACTTAGGAGAACTCATCAGCCCTTCTTTCAAAGGGTGTCCTGGGATCTTTCTGTGCGTCTGGGAGGACAGATGGAGCCTCAGGTTTAACATCTCATCCGAAAGGCGGGTGCTAAATGGTTGTATGTGATTTGCTTTTGTTGACGAGGGTCTGGTACTAGAACATCACGGTCCATAAACACGAGTAATGGCAGAACTTGGCAGCAACTCAGGGCGAGGGAATAAATTGTTGAAACATTTACAGACAATTAGAATTTATGCAAAAGTTGTGTTTATTTATTCGTGGGACTTGGCTGATAGTCAGCCACGATTTATCCCCTGAGAAATTTATAGCAACTTGATTTGAATGTCTGCACTGCCTGTTTTGTAGGGCGTAGGAGGCAGTCATAGAATCATGGGCCAGGATTTGGGGAGGCGGTGGCGTAGCGGTGTTGTCACTGGGCTAGTAACCCAGAAACCCAGGGAAATACTCAAGGGACCTGGGTTCAAATCCCACCACAGCAGATGGTGAAATTTGAATTCATTTTAAAAATCTGGAATTAAGAATCTACTGATGACCATGAAACCATTGTCGATTGGGGTCATTGTCGTCTGGTCGCCACACTACCAGAAGGATGTGGAGCCTTTGGAGAGGGTACAGAAAAGATTTACCAGGATGTTGCCTGGTATGGAGGGCATCAGCTATGAGCAGAGGTTGGAGAAACTTGGTTTGTTCTCACTGGAATGACGGAGGTTGAGGGGGTGACCTGATAGAAGCCTACAAGATTATGAGAGGCATGGGCAGAGTGGATAGTCAGAAACTTTTTCTCAGGGTGGAAGAGTCAATTAGTAGGGGGCACAGGTTTAAGGTGCGAGGGGCAAGGTTTAAAGGAGATGTACGAGGCAAGTGTTTTATACAGAGGGTGGTGGGTGCCTGGAACCCGTTGCCGGAGGAGGTACTGGAAGCAGATACAATAGTGACTTTTAAGGGGCATCTTGACAAATACATTAATAGGATGGGAATAGAGGGATACGGTCCCCAGTAGGGTAGGGGGTTTTAGTTCAGTCAGGCAGCATGGTCAGTGCAAGCTTGGGGGGCCGAAGGGCCTGTTCCTGTGCTGTAAGTTTCTTTGTTCTTTGTTGTAAAAACCCATCTGGTTCACTAATGTCCTTCAGGGAAGGAAATCCTCCGTCCTTACCTGGTCTGGCCTACATGTGACCCAATGTGGCTGACTACCAAGTGCCCTGTGAAGTGTTCAGTTCATAGACAATCAGGGTGTTGCAACAAGTGTGAGCTTTGGGCTTTGCCAGTGATGCCCACATCCCATGAAAGAAAAAAAACATTCAGCTGTCAACATTCACCATGACACCAAGTTGTATTTTTAATGGGGGCTTCAGCACGGTAAAACAACCCAAGGTGCTTTGCTGGAGCATTATTTACCAAAATGCGGGGAATCTTTTAAAGAGCTTGCACAGAAACGAGGGTTCAATCTGTCCTCTCACATTCTCTGGGCCAGATAGTCTGGTCCCACCTCTTGCCCATAATCAAACGTTCCAGTCACACCCACACCTATTCCTGCCGCAGCTGGGACTTTTTGATGGGATGTGGGCGTCGCTGGCCGGGCCAGTATTTATTGCCCATCCCTAGTTGAGAGTCAACCACATTGCTGTGACAATCGACAATGGTTTCATGGTCACCATTAGACTAACTTTATATTAATTTTAAATTCCACCAGCTGCTTTTTAAATTTCTTTTTATCAGCGTCACAAGTAGGCTTACATTTTTGATTCGATTTGTTTTGATTTATTATTGTCACATGTATTAACATACAGTGAAAAGTATTGTTTCTTGCGCGCTACACAGACAAAGCATACCATTCATAGAGAAGGAAAGGAGAGAGTGCAGAATGTAGTGTTACAGTCATAGCTAGGGTGTAGAGAAAGATCAACTTAATGCGAGGTAGGTCCATTCAAAAGTCTGATGGCAGTCGGTTGGCACGCGACCTCAAACTTTCGTATCTTTTTCCTGAAGGAAGGTGGTGGAAGAGAGAATGTCCGGGGTGTGTGGGGTCCTTAATTATGCTGGCTGCTTTGCCGAGGCAGCGGGAAGTGTAGACAGAGTCAATGGATGGGAGGCTGGTTTGCGTGATGGATTGGGCTACATTCACGACCTTTTGTAGTTCCTTGCGCAGAGCAGGAGCCATACCAAGCTGTGATACAACCAGAAAGAATGCTTTCTATGGTGCATCTGTAAAAGTTGGTGAGAGTTGTAGCTGACATGCCAAATTTCCTTAGTCTTCTGAGAAAGTAGAGGCGTTGGTGGGCTTTCTTAACTGTAGTGTCAGCATGGGGGGACCAGGACAGGTTGTTGGTGATCTGGACGCCTAAAAACTTCATTAACGCTTCAATGAAGTTACTGTGAAAATCCCCTAGTCACCACACTCCGGCGCCTGTTCGGGTACACTGAGGGAGGATTTAGAATGGCCAATGCACCTAACCAGCACGCCTTTCGGTCTGTGGGAGGAAACCGGAGCACCCGGAGGAAACCCATGCAGACAGTGACCCAACCCAGGAATCGGACCCGCGTCCCTGGCACTGTGAGGCAGCAGTGCTAACCACTGTGTCACTGTGCCACCAGAAACAATAGCTGTGGTGGGCTTTGAACCCGTGTCCCCAGAGCATTAGCCTGGACCTCTGGATTACTAGGTGACAATACCACTACCCCAGCATCTCCACTTGGCCATCTTTCAATGGGCGCTGTCCGCTCTATCAGGTGGATGAGGAAGATGTTGTGGTGATACTATTCTGGAGCAGGGAGCATCGTAAAGAACGCACATGCAGTTCTCAGCAAGTTGGTGAGGGATAAATATTAGTCTGAACACCAAGGAGGACTTACCTGCTCTTCCTAGATACAGGAGCTGTGAAATGTTTGACATCCAACAGAGAGGGCAGACCCTGGTCTCTGGATCACTAGTCCAGTGACATTACCACTACACCATCTGAATGCTGAACCCAATACTGGGAGAACGCTTAATCTTTTACAAATATTGTCATGATATTTTCTACATTCACCTGAGCTGGTATATTCTGGAACCTTTTATTACAGAAGGGCATTTGGTCCACCATACCCTTTGTCCTCACACTCACCCAGTATCCACCAGAGGCAGACTTCAGGGCTCATAATGAGATGAAATAATATAAAGTTCTGAATGCACATTATGCTTTAAAATAAACTCTCATTTTATTGAGACTCATTCACTTCAATTATATTTCTTCAAATACATAATTGCTTATAAGTACAAACATATTATTCAAATCAATTCATGTTATCTCTTACAAAAGCATGCACTGGAATTCATAGTCCCACGTCAAAGAATCTGTAACACTTGGAGCTGCCACTCAAACTGTAAAATGGAAGACATCCCACTGTAAGAATGGAAGGTTGTGAAATCTGTCTTGCAGCACAAATCCAGTAATGATTGCCCACAGGCTCATGTCAGCAGACAGAGTGAAATAGCAAGCAATGATTTATTTTAACACTCCACACAGTTTTTTTCAAAGATTTAAAGGGTGGGAGTTTTAAAAGCCTTGACAGCTTCGCAGTTGTTTTTGATAGTTTTGACAGTTCCTCTTGATACATCCCCTTGACAGCTTTTGTGACAGTTCTAATGAGTTTATGCCCCTTTTGCACACGTCTCCTTTTAACAATCCCAAAGGGCTCTTGACATCCCGCAAAAGTATCCAAGGACCACAGGAAAAGGGATACCCGACCTCTCCAAAATGATACCCCAGTTGTCCAAAGGACTCCACAAAGTTAAGACCTGCTCCTACCAGGTCTAACCTGCACATGTCAGACTAGACTTTCTGGCCTCCCAGCCGTGTGTTTCCCGGCGGTGGGAGGTGGCGCGTTGTTCGCTAGCAGCGGGATTTCTGGTCCTGCTGCTATCAGTGGGATTTCCAATTGATGTCACCCCACTCCGGCGGGTAACCCACGGGCAGGGCTGCCGGCTGGGCCACAGAATCCCGCTGGCGCGAAAGCCCTGAAAATCCCGGCCTACAAATTTCACACGCCTTGGTCACCAAAATGGATACCCTTTTCCTGTGGTCCTTGGATACCTTTGCGGGATGTCAAGAGCCCTTTGGGATTGTTAAAAGGAGATGTGTGCAAAAGGGGCATAAACTCATTAGAACTGTCACAAAAGCTGTCAAGGGGGTATATCAAGAGGAACTGTCAAAACTGTCAAAAACAACTGTGAAGCTGTCAAGGCTTTTAAAACTCCCACCCTTTAAATCTTTGAAAAAAACTGTGTGGAGTGTTAAAAAAAATCATTGCTTGCTATTTCACTCTGTCTGCTGATGTACACAAGCAGCTGCCTCCGCAATCCCAACCTGGCCCCACTCCCGTTTCCACAGAGATAGTAGCTGCTGTGTCTGGGGGTGGGATTTACAATTTTTGGTGTCTTGTGCCATTTTTGCAAATGGCAAGAATTCAGGGCTACGGTCGCAAAATCAACCGTTCATAGAGAAGGAAAGGAGAGAGTGCAGAATGTACTGTTACAGTCATAGCTAGGGTGTAGAGAAAGATCAACTTAGTGCGAGGTAGGTCCATTGAAAAGTCTGATGGCAGCAGAGAAGAAGCTGTTCTTGGGCGGCACGGTAGCACAGTGGTTAGCACTGCTATTTCACAGCTCCAGGGACCTGGGTTCGATTCCCGGCTTGGGCCACTGTCTGTGTGGAGTTTGCACATTCTTCCTGTGTCTGCGTGGGTTTCCTCCGGGGGCTCCAGTTCCCTCCCACAGTCCAAAGATGTGCGGGTTAGGTCGATTGGCCATGCTAAAATTGCCCCTTAGTGTCCTGTGATGCGTAGGTCAGAGGGATTAGCGGGTAAATATATGGGGGTAGGGCCTGGGTGGGATTCTGAGCTACGGTAGCGAAATCAAGCTTTGAAAATACCAAAACCCAAAAATGACCTTTGACTGTCAAAGAAGCCCGCTCCACCTGCAGTCCCGATGCACCCTCACCTCTCATAGACTCTGCCTAATTAATCTCCTCCCACAACCCGAACTATTCAGATTCCAATTGATGGATTTGTTTTTCGATAAGAAAATCCAAAGATGTGGAGTTAAGGTGGGGAAATGGAGTTGTTATCTGGATCAATCATGATCAAACTGAGGGGCAGGACAGGTTCAAGGGGCTGAATAGCCTCCTCCAGTCCGTGATGTGCCTTGTGAGAAGGATGGAGGTGGGAACATGTACCTACGTTTCAACAGCATCATTAAACCCGAGGCAGGTTCCGACATCAACAGCTTCCCTCAATTAGAATTGAACAGAAATATTCATAATGAGACAAGATTGGGTCGAGTTATTGTCATGTTTGGGAAGCAAAAATAACTCTCTGCGTGCTAAAAGTGACTCATCCCTCATCTGGAAATAAGTGCACAATGTCTTTTGTGAGGGACTTTTTGCAGTGTGTTATTTCATAGCATGTGTCCTAATTGGAAACTTGGAACAAGCTGGTCTTAGCCGAACGGTGTTGAGAGAGATAAACATTGCAGTCGTGGAACTGAACCAGGTTTCTGAGCCTGTCGAGATGGTACCCTCTGACCCCAATTGAGATTGCAGGATCTTAACGTGGGGGTGGCGGGGTGTGGGGGGGCGGCGGGGGGGGAGGGATGGGGGATGGGAGGGTGGCGTTTAGCGAGAGCTAAATCCCATCCATTGACTCTGTCTACACTTCCCGCTGCCTCGGCAAAGCAGGCAGCATAATTAAGGACCCCACGCACCCCGGACATTCTCTCTTCAACCTTCTTCCGTCGGAAAAAAGATACAAAAGTCTGAGGTCACGTACCAACCGACTCATAGAAACCCTACAGTGCAGAAAGAGGCCATTGGGCCCATCGAGTCTGCACCGACCACAATCCCACCCTGGCCCTACCCCCATATCCCTACATATTTACCCGCTAATCCCTCTAACCTACGCACCTCAGGACACTAAGGGGCAATTTTAGCATGGCCAATCGACCTAACCCGCACATCTTTGGACTGTGGGAGGGAACCGGAGCCCCCGGAGGAAACCCACCCAGACACGAGGAGAATGTGCAAACTCCACACAAACAGTGACCCAAGCAGGGAATCGAATCCAGGTCCCTGGAGCTGTGAAGCAGCAGTGCTAACCACTGTGCTACCGTGCCACCCAAGAACAGCTTCTTCCCTGCTGCCATCAGACTTTTCAATGGACCTACCTCGCACTAAGTTGGTCTTTCTCTACTCCCTAGCTATGACTGTAACACTACATTCTGCACTCTCTCATTTCCTTCTCAATGAACGGTATGCTTTGTCTGTATAGAGCGCAAGAAACAATACTTTTCACTGTATGTTAATACATGTGACAATAAATCAAATCCAATCAAGAGGGCGGTGCTTCGGGGTAGGGCACCTAACTAGCATGTTGCTAGTGGGCACCTATGCCACCATGAATGCATCTCTGGCACCTGCTCACCATTGGATATGAGGAGGGTTGGCCAATCCCATCCTTGGCACCAGTTAGTGTCCCCCTGAGCCCACTATGTTGATGACGTGTTATTTATCTGTATAAATTTCTTATAAATATTATATTTATTCTTAATTGCTAGGCTTCAGGAATCCTGGTCACTGGCTAGGTTCAGACCCCATCGCGTGCCCCAGTTGTTGAGTGCCCCTTGGCCCCAGTCTATGGGCAGCTGTGTTCCATCCCAGAAAGCCAATTGGTGAAGGTTAAAAATGGAACCAAACCTTGCACATTCTCATGTTAATTTCTGGAGGTCTTGTAGCACAGTGGGTAGCGCCCCTGCCTCTGGGCCAGAAGCTCCGGATTTGAGTCCCACCCCAGGACTTGATGGCCAAGGAAGGTGCGTTCAAAGGTGCAGCCAAACAGGTTGAGGGTCAACCTGCAAATCCTTCCAAACACGCCAATGGCTAGCGGTAAGAGAGATTCCTGGTCAACCACGCTTGATGTGGAGTGGCGCCCCTCAAGCTATAAGCCCCTGGTAAGAGACTAGCGACCTGTTCCTGGAATTCATAGAACCTAGTGTGCAGAAAGAGGCCATTTGGCCCATTGAGCCTGCACCAACAGCAATCCCATCCAGGTCCTATCCCCATAATCCTACATATTTGCCCTCCTTAGTCGACTAAGAAAGCGATAAAGAAAGGAAAGATAGGTTATGAAGCTAGGCTAGCTCTAAATATAAAAAATGATAGTAAAAGCTTTTACAAATATATAAAAAGGAATAGAGTGGCAAGAGTGAATGTTGGACCCTTGGAGGACGAGAGGGGGGATTTAATAGTGGGAAATGAGGAAAATGGCTGAAACTTTAAATACGTTTTTTGTGTCGGTCTTCACAGTGGAAGACACAAATAGTTTACCGAATATTAACGATAGAGGGTTGGTAGGAGGAGAGGTACTCAATATAATTAACGTTACCAGGGAGGCAGTGCTTGGTAGACTAACGGGACTGAAGGTGAACAAGTCCCCGGGCCCGGATGGAATGCATCCCAGGGTACTGAAAGAAATGTCAGAGGTAATAGTGGATGCGTTAGTGGTTATTTATAAAAATTCGTTGGATTCTGGGGTAGTGCCGGCGGATTGGAAAACGACTAATGTTACGCCGCTGTTTAAAAAAGGAAATAGACAAAAGGCGGGTAACTACAGGCCGGTTAGCTTAACGTCTGTAGTTGGGAAAATGCTGGAATCCATCATTAAAGAAGAAATAGCAGGCCATCTGGATAAGAATGGTTCCATTCAGCAGACGCAGCATGGATTCATGAGGGGAATGTCGTGCTTGACGAACTTGTTGGATTTTTCTGAAGATGGGACTAGTGCGGTTGACGGAGGGGAACCGGTGGATGCGGTGTTTTTGGATTTCCAAAAGGCGTTTGATAAGGTGCCTCACAAAAGGTTGCTGAAGAAGATTGGGTCACAGGGAGTTGGGGGTAGGGTGTTAGCGTGGATTGGGGATTGGCTATCTGACAGGAAGCAGAGAGTCGGAATAAATGGGTGCTTTTCTGGTTGGCAGATGGTAACTAGTGGCGTGCCGCAGGGATCGGTACTGGGGCCGCAACTATTTACCATTTATATAGACGATCTGGAGGAGGGGACTGAGTGTAGGGTAACAAAGTTTGTAGACGACACAAAGATAAGTGGAAAAGTGAATCGTGTGGAGGGCGTAGAAGGTCTGCAGAGAGATTTGGACAGGCTGAGTGAGATCTGGCAGATGGAGTATAATGTTGACAAATGCGAGGTTATTCACTTTGGAGGAAATAATAGCAAATTGGATTATCTAAATGGAAAAAAATTGCAACATGCTACTGTGCAAAGGGACCTGGGGGTCCTTGTGCATGAGACGCAAAAACCCAGTCTGCAGGTGCAACAGGTGATCAAGAAGGCAAATGGGATGTTGGCCTATATTGCGAGGGGGATAGAATATAAAAGCAGAGATGTCTTGCTGCATCTGTACAGGGAATTGGTGAGGCCGCAGCTGGAATACTGTGTGCAGTATTGGTCCCCTTATTTGCGGAAGGATATATTGGCCTTGGAGGGAGTGCAGAGAAGGTTCACCAGGTTGATACCAGAGATGAGGGGTGTTGATAATGAGGAGAGACTGAGCAGCTTGGGTTTGTACTCGTTGGAATTTAGAAGGCTGAGGGGGGATCTTATAATGACCTATAAAATAATGAAGGGGCTGGATAGGGTAGAGGTGGAGAGATTCTTTCCACTTAGAAAGGAAGCTAGAACTAGAGGGCACAGCCTCAAAATAAAGGGGGGTCGGTTTAGGACAGAGTTGAGGAGGAACTTCTTCTCTCAGAGGGTGGTGAATCTCTGGAATTCTCTGCCCACTGAAGTGGTGGAGGCTACCTCGTTGAATATGTTTAAATCACGGATAGATGGATTCCTGATCAGTAAGGGAATTAGGGGTTATGGGGATCAGGCGGGTAAGTGGAAATGATCCACTTCAGATCAGCCATGATCTTATTGAATGGCGGGGCAGGCTCGAGGGGTTGGATGGCCTACTCCTGCTCCTATTTCTTATGTTCTTATGTTCTAATTTCCCTGACACTAAGGGAGAATTTAGCATGGCCAATGCACCTAATCTTCTGGTCAGACCCCATTGTGAGCAGTTTTGGGCCCCGTATCTAAGGAAGGATGTCGTGGCCTTGGAAAGGGTCCAGAGGTGGTTCACAAGAATGATCCCCTGGAATGAAGAGCCTGCCCTATGAGGAACGATTGAGGACTCTGGGTCTGTACTCATTGGAGTTTAGAAGGATGAGGGGGGATCTTATTGAAACTTACAGGATACTGCAAGGTCTGAATAGAGTGGACGTGGAGAGGATGTTTCCACTAGTCGGAAAAACTAGAACCAGAGGGCACCACCTCAGGCTAAAGGGACAATCCTTTAAAACAGAGATGAGGAGGAATTTCTTCAGCCAGAGAGTGGCGAATCAGTGGAGCTCTTTGCTGCAGAAGGCTGTGGAGACCAGGCCATTGAGTGTCTTTTACACAGAGATAGATAGGTTTTGATTAATAAGGGGATCAGGGGCTATGGGGAAAAGGCAGGAGAATGTGGATGAGAAAAATATCGGCCATGATTGAATGGTGGAGCAGACCCGATGGGCCGAGTGGTCTAATTCTGCTCCTATGTCTTGTGGTCTTATAGTGTGCTATCAGAGAATCCCTACAGTGCATGAGGTGGGTATTTGGCCCACCGAGCCTGCACCAACAACAATCCCACCCGGCCCTATCCCCGTAACCCCATGAATTTACACGGCTAATCCCCCAAACAGTAAGGGGCAATTTAGCACGGCCAATCTACCTAACTCGCACATCATTGTACTGTGGGAGGAACCTCACACAGATACGGGGAGAATGTGCAAATGCCACACAGACAGTGACCCGAGGCCGGAATCGAACCCGGGTCCCTGGCGCTTGAGGCAGTAGTGCTAACCACTGTGCCACCCTGTTTCCCAATAGTTAATCAATTCCTTTTACACACGTGTACATCCAAGACAAGTTTGTCGGAGCAGCTGAATGTACCTCATCTATGCCATCTTTCAGATGAGACATTAATCAAAGCCACATCCCACTAATACGAAGAAGAGCAGAGGAGTTATAGAGTCATAGTCATAGAGATTTACAGCATGGAAACAGGCCCTTCGGCACAACTTTTCCATGCTGCCCTTATTTTTTTTTAAAACCCCTAAGCTAATCCCAATTGCCCAAATTTGACCCATATCCCTCTATACCCATCGTACCCATGTAACTATCTAAATGCTTTTTAAAAGATAAAATTGTACCCGCCTCTACAACTACCTCTGGCAGCTTGTTCCAGACACTCACCACCTTCTGTGTGAAAAAATTGCCCCTCTGGACACTTTTGTATCTCTCACCTTAAACCTATGCCCTCTAGTTTTAGACTCCCCTATCTTTGGGAAAAGATATTGACTATCTACCTTGTCTATGCCCCTCATTATTTTATAGACCTCTATAAGGTCACCCCTCAGCCTCCTATGCTCCAGAGAAAAAAGTCCCAGTCTATTCAGCCTCTCCTTATAACTCAATCCATCAAGTCCCGGTAACATCCTAGTAAATCTTTTCTGCACTCTTTCTAGTTTAATAATATCCTTTCTATAATAGGGTGACCAGAATTGCACACACTATTCCAAGTGTGGCCTTACCAACTTCAACAAGGCATCCCAACTCCTGTATTCAATGTTCTGACCGATGAGTTCTCCCCATTGCCCCGGCTAATCTTTTATCCCTCAATCAACATCACACAAACAGCTTCTCTGGTCATTACCATGTTGCATCGGAGCAGAAATAGGCCATTCGGCCCATTGAGTCCTCTCTGCCATTCAATGAGATCATGACTGATCTGATACTATCCTCAGTTCCACTTTCCCACCTTATCCCCATAACCCTCGATCCCCTCGCTGATTTAAAAACCTGTCCATCTCAACCATGAACATACTTAACAATCCGGCCTCTATCTGTGGTAAAGAAATCCACAGATTCCTACCCTCCTCATCTGTGTCTTAACGAGTCAACTGCTTATTCTGAGATTACGCCTTCTGGTCCTCGACTCTCCGATAAAGGGAAACAACCTCTCAGCAACTCCCCTGTCAAGCTCCCTGAGAATCCTATATGTCTCAATAAGGTCGTCTCTCATTCTTCCAAACTCCAATGAGTACAGGCCCA
The DNA here is from genome assembly GCF_964213995.1 of Mustelus asterias. Taxonomy (NCBI): domain Eukaryota; kingdom Metazoa; phylum Chordata; class Chondrichthyes; order Carcharhiniformes; family Triakidae; genus Mustelus; species Mustelus asterias. Next base: position 6,770,640 of record NC_135811.1, on the reverse strand, counting down.
ACCTACTCAACCTTTGCTCATAAGGAATTCCCTCCATAGCCGATCTCCGTGTAGTGAACCTTCTCTGGACTGTCAGTATATTTGATTTGATTTATTATTGTCACATGTATTAACATACAGTGAAAAGTATTGTTTCTGGCGCACTATACAGACAAAGCATACTGTTCATAGAGAAGGAAGTGAGAGAGTGCAGAATGTAGTGTTACAGTCAGAGCTAGGGTGTAGAGAAAGATCAACTTAATACAAGGTAGGTCCGTTCAAAAGTCTGATGGCAGCAGGGAAGAAGCTGTTCTTGATTTGGTTGGTACGTGACCTCAGACGTTTATATCTTTTACCTGACGGAAAAAGGTGGAAGAGAGAATGTCCGGGGTGCGTGGGGTCCTTAATTATGCTGGCTGCTTTGCCGAGGCAGCGGGAAGTGTAGACAGAGTCAATGGATGGGAGGCTGGTTTGCGTGATGGATTGGGCTACATTCACGACCTTTTGTATATCTTTCCTTAGATAAGGGGACCAAAACTGTTCACAGTTTTCCAGGTGTGGTCTACCTAGTGTCTTGTATAGATTTAGCAAGGCTTCTCTATTTTTATTTTCCATTCCCTTGGAATAAAAGCCAACATTCCCAATTACCTTCCCAATTTGCCTTCCCAATTACCTGCTGAACTCGCATGCCAGCTTTTTGTGATTGATACACGGGGATCCCTTTGTGCTTTTTGCAGTCTTTCTCCATTTAAATACTTAGTTTTTTAATCTTTCTGACCAAAGTGCATAATTTCACATTTTCCCACATTATATTCCATCTGCCACGTCTTTGCCCATTCGCCTAACCTGTCTGTATCCCTGTGTAGGCTCTGCCACCTTCGCCACTTGCCTTCCCACCTATTTTTGTGACATCCACAAACTTGGCAATGGTACATTCACTTCCCTTGTCCAAGTCAAATTAAAACATATTGTAACTGTTTGTGGCTTCAGCACTGATCCCTGTGATAATCCACTAGTTAGAGATTGCCATCCTGAAAATGCCCCTCTTATCCCAATTCTCTGTCTTCTATCAGTTAGCCAATCCTCTATCCCCAACTCCATGGGCTCTTTTCTTATTAAGTAGCCTTTTGCGTGGTAACTTATCAAACGCTTTTTGCGAATCTTGGATCCCCTACACCTACTGGTTCCCCTTTATCTATCCTGCTCGTTACCACTTCAAAGAATTCCAATAAATGTTTCAGACATCATGAAGCCATGCTGTCTCTGTTTGATTATACGATGTGTTTCTCAGTGCTCTGCTATCACATCCTTCATAATGGACTTCAAGCTTTTCCCAATGACAGAATTTAAGATAACTGGCCTGTAGTTACCTGTTTTTTTGTCTCCCTCCCTTTTTGAGTAAGGGTGTTGAAATGGCAATTTTGCAATCTCTGGAATTTTTCTAGAATTTACAGATTCTTGGAAGATTACTGCCAGTGCATCCACTATCTCTGTAGCTACTTCCTTTAATATCCTAGGATGCAACCCATCAGGTCCTGGGGATTTATCAACCTTTCGTCCCATTAGTTTTCCGAGTACTTTATTTCTAATGATAGTTATCATACTTATTTCCTGCCCCACCTGCCTGCCCCCACTTCTGCCCCTTGATTATTTTGGAATGTTATTAGTGTCTTCCACCGTGAAGACTAATGCAAAGTATTTATTTAACTCCTCTACCAAAGAACAAAGAAAATTACAGCACAGGAACAGGCCCTTCGGCCCTCCAAGCCTGCACTGACCATGCTGCCCAACTTAACTAAAACCCCCAACCCTTTCGGGGACCATATCCCTCTATTCCCATCCAATTCATGTATTTGTCAAGACGCCCCTTAAAAGTCACTATCGTATCTGCTTCCACTACTTCCCCCGGCAACGAGTTACAGGCACCCACTACTCTCGTTGTAAAAAATCTGCCTCGTACATCTCTTTTAAAACTTGTCCCTCGCACCTTAAACCTGTGCCCCCTAGTAATTGACTCTTCCACCCTGGGGAAAAAGCTTCTGACTATCCACTCTGTCCATGCCTCTCATAATCTTGTAGACTTCTATCAGGTCGCCCCTCAACCTCCGTCGTTCCAGTGAGAACAAACCAAGTTTCTCCAACCTCTCCTCATAGCTAATGCCCTCCATACCAGGCAACATCCTGGTAAATCTTTTCTGTATCTTCTCCAAAGCCTCCACATCCTTCTGGTAGTGTGGCAACCAGAATTGAACACTATATTCCAAGTGCGGCCTAACTAAGGTTCTATAAAGCTGCAACATGACTTGCCAATTTTTAAACTTAATGCCCCAGCCAATGAAGGCAAGCATGCCATATGCCTTCTTGACTACCTTCTCCACCTGCATTGCCACTTTCAGTGGCCTGTGTACCTGTACACCCAGATCCCTTTGCCTATCAATACTCTTAAGGGGTCTGCCATTTACTGTTTATTTCCTATCTGTATTAGACCTTCCAAAATGCATTACCTCACATTTGTCCGGATTAAACTCCATCTGCCATCTCTCCGCCCAAGTCTCCAACTGATCTCTATCCTGCTGTATCCTCTGATGGTCCTCATTGCTATCCACAAATCCACAAATCCACAAACTTTTGTGTCATCCGCAAACTTACTGATCAAACCAGTTACATTTTCCTCCAAATCATTTATATATATTACAAATAGCAAAGGTCCCAGCACTGATCCCTGAGGAACGCTACTTGTCACAGCCCTCCATTCAGAAACGCACCCTTCCACTGCTACTCTCTGTCTTCTTTGACCGAGCCAGTTTTGCATCCACCTTGCCAGCTCACCTCTGATCCCATACGACTTCAACTTCTGCACCAGTCTGCCATGAGGGACCTTGTCAAAGGCCTTACTGAAGTCCATGTAGACAACATCGACTGCCCTACCCTCATCAATCATCTTCGTCACTTCCTCGAAAAACTCAACCAAGTTCGTGAGACACGACCTCCCCTTTCACAAAACCATGTTGCCTCTCACTAATACGTCCACTTATTTCCAAGTGGGAATAAATCCTGTCTCGAAGATTCCTCTCCAATAATTTCCCTACCACTGATGTAAGGCTCACCGGCCTGTAATTACCTGGATTTCCTGATTCCCCATTGTTATTTCCCCAGTCTCATTTTTTAAGGGGTCTATATTCATTTAGGCCTCTCTCTTCTTTTTTATATATTTAAAGCAGCTTTTGCTGTCTGTTTTTATATTACTTACTAGTTTATCCTCATAGTTTATCTTCTCCCTCTTTTTTTTGGTCATCTTTTGTTGGTTTTTAAAACTTTCCCAATTCTCTGATTGATCACTAATCATTGCCAGATTAGTTTGTTTTTTCTTTCAGTTTAATGTATCCTTAGCTTCTTTGGTTAACCATGGCTGACTTATCCAATTCCTAGAATCCTTCTTCCCCATTAGGATATCTCTTTGTTGCGAGTCATGAACTATTTTCAGAACCGTCTGCCATTGCTGTCTTTCCTGCTAAACTCCCTTCCCAGTCAACCCCAGCCAACCCTGTCCTCATTCCTTTATAACTACCCTGATTTAGCGCAGTTGTCTCTGATCCACATTTCTAACTGTTCTCAAATTAACTGCCACATTACCTACATTACAACAATAAGAACATAAGAACTAGGAGCAGGAGTAGCCTGCTCCGCCATTCAATTAAATCATGGCTGATCTTTTTGTAGACTCAACTCCACTTACCCGCCCGCTCACCATAACCCTTATTCCTTTACTGTTCAAAATTTATACACCTTTGCCTTAAAAACGTTCATTGAGATAGCCTCAACTGCTTCACTGGGCAGGGAATTCCACAGATTCACCTTTGGGTGAAAAAGTTGAGGCTATCTCATTGAATGTTTGTAAGGCAAAGTTCCTCCTCAACTCAGTCCTAAACCTGCTCCCCCTTATTTTGAGGCCATGCCCCCTAGTTCTGGTTTCGCCTGCCAGTGGAAACAACCTCCCTGCTTCTATCTTATCTATTCCCTTAATAATCTGTTTCGATAAGATCTCCCCTCATTCTTCTGAATTCCAATGGGTATCGTCCCAGTCTTCTCAGTCTCGCCTCATAAGCCAACCCTCTTAACTACACTCAATAACTACATGTCAAAAAATACTTCATTTGCTATAAGGTGCATTGGGATGTGAAAGGCGCTAAAGGAATGTAAGTATTCTTCTCTTGGTGAATAGTTTGTTAGGTTGAGTGGGCAAAGAAGGGTAATGTGAAGGGGCTTTGTGTTAACAGTCACACGCAGCTGTGTAATCGATGTAAACAGTGTTTACAGAATGATTACATTTCACGCAAAAAAGAAATGAGGCAAGGAATCGGAATTTAACGCCCAGAGATTGTGACAACTCATTCTTAAAACAAAAAGCGCTCGCTATGTAAGAGTGGAACAGAAGAAGCTTTAAATGTAGCTGTTAGATTATCGAGATGGCTTTGATGGTACGTGGAGATGGTTTTAAACTTTAGTGGCAGCAGCATTTAAATTGTAAATTTCTCAAAATATTTAAACTGAATTAAAGCCAGAGCTTTAACAAATGCACCCTTTAAACAGGCAATGCAGAAGCAATCTGAAACTCATCAAGGCTCGATTAATATGCAAAGATAAAAGGCAACTGTAATAAATTACAGAAATTATGCAAATGTTCCAAATGTATATTTATAAACAGCGCCTCAGGACTCATTTAATTAAGTGCAGAGACAGATGTCACAGGGCAGGAGTTAGAGAGGTGAGGGTGGAGGGATATTCTGGAAAATTTGTACCTTCTCGGGATATGGTGGTGTTTTTATTTGGAGTTTGTGTTGTTGGACAATGCAAAAGATCCCAGAGATTTGGGGCGGCACGGTGGCACAGTGGTTAGCAGCGCCACCTCACAGCGCCAGGGACCCAGGTTCAATTCCAGCCTCAGGTCACTGTCTGTGCAGAGTTTGCACTTTCTCCCCGTGTCTGCGTGGGTTTCCTCCAGTGCTCCGGTTTCCTCCCACAGTCCAAAGATGTGCAGGTTAGGTTGATTGGCCATGCTAAATTGCCCCTTAGTGCCAGGGGGATTCGCAGGGTAAATATATGGGGTTACAGGGGATAGGGACTGAGTAGGGTTGTTGTCAGTGCAGGCACAATGGGCTGAATGGCCTCCTTCTGCATTGTCGATTCTATGATCCAACCCGCACATCTTTGGACTGTGGGAGGAAACCGGAGCACCCAAAGGAAACCCATGCAGACATAAGAACATAAGAACATAAGAAATAGGAGCAGGAGTAGGCCATCTGGCCCTTCGAGCCTGCCCCGCCATTCAACAAGATCATGGCTGATCTGAAGCGAATCAGTTCCACTTACCCGCCTGCTCCCCATATCCCCTAATTCCCTTATCGATCAGAAAACTATCTACCCGTGATTTAAACATATTCAACGAGGAAGCCTCCACCACTTCAATGGGCAGAGAATTCCAGAGATTCACTACCCTCTGAGAGAAGAAGTTCCCCCTCAACTATGTTCTGAACCGGCCCCCCCTTATTTTGAAGCTGTGCCCTCTAGTTCTGGTTTCCCTTCTAAGTGGAAAGAATCTCTCCACCTCTACCCTATCCAGCCCCTTCATTATCTTATATGTCTCTATAAGATCACCCCTCATCCTTCTAAACTCCAACGAGTACAGACCCAATCTGTTTAATCTCTCCTCATAAGCTACACCCCTCATCTCCGGTATCAACCTGGTGAACCTTCTCTGCACTCCCTCCAAGGCCAATATATCCTTTCGCAAATAAGGGGACCAAAACTGCACACAGTACTCCAGTTGCGGCCTCACTAGTGCCTTGTACAGTTGCAGCAAGACCTCCCTGCTTTTATATTCTATCCCCCTCGCGATAAAGGCCAACATTCCATTTGCCTTCTTGATCACCTGCTGCACCTGCAGACTGAGTTTTTGCGATTCGTGCACAAGGACCCCCAAGTCCCTCTGCACAGTCGCACGATGTAATTTTTCTCCATTTAAATAATACTCCAATTTACTATTATTTCTTCCAAAGTGGATAACCTCACATTTGCTAACGTTATATTCCATCTGCCAGATCCTCGCCCACTCGCTCAGCCTATCCAAATCTCTCTGCAGACTTTCCGCATCCTCCACGCAATTCGCTTTCCCACTCACCTTCGAGTCATCAGCAAACTTGAATACCCTAGATTCAGTCCCCTCCTCCAGATCATCTATGTAAATGGTAAACAGTTGAGGCCCCAGCACCGATCCCTGCGGCACGCCACTGGTCACCAACTGCCAACCAGAAACATGGGGAGAATGTGCAAAGCATTCAAAGTGCGAAGCACTTTGGGGTATCCTGAGACTATGAAAGGCGCTATTGCAATGCAGGTTCATACTTTCTTGGGAAAAGTGAAGCCTTTGGGAGAGTTTTGGAACAGGAACATTTGGGGGTTCCTCTGGCCTCCCTGCAGTGTGTTTCACACCGTTCAATGGCAGCGAGACCTTCCAGTCGCACCGCTGTCAGTAAGAGTGTGTGTGTGAGTGTGTGTGTGTGTCTGTGTGTGTGTCTGTGTGTGTGTCTGTGTGTGAGTGTGTGTGTGAGTGTGTGTGTGAGTGTGTGTGTGAGTGCGTGTGTGAGTGCGTGTGTGAGTGTGTGAGTGCGTGTGTGAGTGCGTGTGTGAGTGCGTGTGTGAGTGCGTGTGTGAGTGAGTGTGAGTGAGTGTGAGTATGAGTGTGTGTGTGAGAGTGAGTATGTGAGTGTATGTGAGTGTGTATGTGTGAGTATGTGTGTGAGTGAGTGTGTGAGTGTGTGTATTGTGTGAGTGTGGAGTGTGTGCGTGTGAGAGTGTGTGTGTGGGTGTGTGAGTGTGTTGTGTGAGTGTGGTGTGTGTGTGAACTCCCAGGGTTCACAATTCTTACACATTCATCTCCATACGTGTTTGTGTTATATGTTAACAATTTGAGCATGAACTTGGGGTCACAATTGGAAAATTTGTAGATGATACAATGATTGGCAGTGTAGAGGATAGGTATAATCTACAAAACGATATTGATGTGTTGGTGGAGTGAGTGGTAAAGTGGCAGATGTATTTTAACATAGAGAAGTGTGAGGTAATGCATTTAGGGAGGTCAAATAGTAATAGAGAATACACAATAAATGGAAATATACTAAGAAGGGTAGATGAAGTGAGAGATCTTGGCGTATAAGCACACAGGTCCCTAAAGACAACAGTTCAAGTAAACAAAGTTGTAAAGAAGGCATATGGAATGCTCTCCTTCATTGGCAGAGATATAGAATATAATAAGGATATAATGTTGTAATTGTATAAAACACTGATGAGGCCACAACTGGAGCATTGTGTGCAGTTCTGATCACCATATTACAGGAAGGACGTAACTGCTCTGGAGAGAGAGTAAGAAGTTTAACAACACCAGGTAGCAAAAGTGTGAGTGTGTGTGAGTATGAGTGTGTATGAGTGAGTGTGAGTATGAGTGTGTGTGTGAGAGTGAGTGTGTGAGTGTGTGTGTGTGTGTGTGTATGTGTGAGTATGTGTGTGAGTGAGTGTGTGTATTGTGTGAGTGTGTGTGTGTGTGTGAGAGTGTGTGTGTGAGAGTGTGTGTGTGTGTTGTGTGAGTGAGGAGTGTGTGTGAGTGTGTGTGTGAACTCCCAGGGTTCACAATTCTTACACATTCATCTCCATACGTGTTTGTGTTATATGTTAACTGTGTTTACCCCAGTCCAACGCCGGCATCTCCACATCTGGAGAGAGAGTGCAGAGGAGCTTTCCAAGAATGTTGCCAGGGTTAGAAACCGTGTAGGTATGAGGAGAGATTGGACAGGTTGGAGTTATTTTCCTTGGAACAAAGAAGGCTGAGGGTAGACTTGAGAAAAAGAGATAGAGTGGACAGGATAAAATTGTTTCCCTTGGTGGAGAATTCTAGACATGATGTGGAGATGCCAGCGTTGGACTGGGGTAAACACAGTAAGAAGTTTAACAACACCAGGTTAAAGTCCAACAGGTTTATTTGGTAGCAAAAGCCACACAAGCTTTCGGAGCTCTAAGCCCCTTCTTCAGGTGAGTGGGAATTCTGTTCACAAACAGAGCATATAAAGACACAAACTCAATTTACATGAATAATGGTTGGAATGCGAATACTTACAACTGTTTTGTTTCTTAAAGATTTGATTAGTTGTAAGTATTCGCATTCCAACCATTATTCATGTAAATTGAGTTTGTGTCTTTATATGCTCTGTTTGTGAACAGAATTCCCACTCACCTGAAGAAGGGGCTTAGAGCTCCGAAAGCTTGTGTGGCTTTTGCTACCAAATAAACCTGTTGGACTTTAACCTGGTGTTGTTAAACTTCTTACGGAGAATTCTAGAACCAGGGGACATAGATTCAAGATAAGTGGCAGTAGGTGTAGAGGGGACATGAGAAAGAATTGTGTTACGCAGAGGGTGGTGGGTGTCTGGAATTTACTGTCCGAGTTGGTGGTGGAGGTAGAAACCCTAAACTTTTTTTAAAAGTACCTGGATCTGCATCTTAAGTGCTGCAAACTGCAGGGCCGGGTGCAGGAAAGTGTGATTAGAAAGGGCACCTGGGTGTCCTCGGGCTGGCATGGACAAGATTGCCTGAATGGTCTTCTTCTGTGCTGTAACTTTTCTATGTTTCAATGGTTCTATGCTTCTATATGGCAAATCATTGCTCTGTGAGTCAAGTGTTGGATGTGATAATGTCATTGCAGTGTGTAATCTGATAGAGTACAGTCACAAGAAACATAAGAGCATAAGAAATAGGAGCAGGAGTAGGCCATCTAGCCCTTCGAGCCTGCCCCGCCATTCAATAAGATCATGGCTGATCTGAAGTGAATCAGTTCCACTTACCCGCCTGCTCCCCATAACCCTTAATTCCCTTACCGATCAGAAATCCATCTATCCGTGACTTAAACATATTCAACGAGGTAGTCTCCACCACTTCAGTGGGCAGAGAATTCCAGAGATTCACCACCCTCTGAGAGAAGAAGTTCCTCCTCAACTCTGTCCTAAACTGACCCCCCTTTATTTTGAGGCTGTGCCCTCTAGTTCTGGTTTCCCTTCTAAGTGGAAAGAATCTCTCCACTTCTACCCTATCCAGCCCCTTCATTATCTTATATGCCTCTATAAGATCACCCCTCAGCCTTCTAAACTCCAACGAGTACAAACCTAATCTGCTCAATCTCTCCTCATAAGCTACACCCCTCATCTCCAGTATCAACCTGGTGAACCTTCTCTGCACTCCCTCCAAGGCCAATATATCCTTTCACAAGTAAGGGGTCCAAAACTGCACTCCCGACGTTCACAATCCCCTTTATCCAGAATTTGTTTACCAGTGTGAATGTGATCGTACGTGTAATCACAGCTCACGTCCCAAAGCTTCACTCAGCCGCAACTCTCACCTTTCCCACACCATTCCCACGGAGACAGTGTGCACTCTGCAGGCCCTGACTCCGCCATGCACAAGCCCGCCATTCGCAATTTCACACTTTGCGAAAATTTGCGGGAACAGAACCCCCACAAATGGGAGGAATTGATTGCATTGTAGTCTGAGTCATGTGACACACTATCACAGCAGTGAGTCATGTGACACAGTATCACTGCAGAGAGTCATGTGACTCACTATCACTGCAGTGAGTCATGTGACACACTATCACTGCAGTGTCATGTGACACACTATCTCGGCAGTGTGAGTCACGCAAAGAACAAAGAATAGTCTAGCACAGGAAGAGGCCCTTCGGCCTTCCATTCCTGCGCCAACCATGATGCCCTGCCTAAACTAAAACCGTATGTACTTACAGAGTCCGTATCCTTCTACTCCCATCCTATTCATGTATTCGTCTAGTTGCCCCTTAAATGCCACTATCGTACCTGCTCCCACCACCTCCCCGGGCAGCGCGTTCCAAACATTCACCACCCTCTGTGTAAAAAAACTTGCCTCGCACATCTCCTCTAAACTTTTCCCCATGCATCTTGATTTGATTTGATTTGATTTATTATTGTCACATGTATTAGCATACAGTGAAAAATATTGTTTCTTGCACACTATACAGACAAAGCATACCGTTTCATAGAGAAGGAAAGGAGAGAGTGCAGAATGTAGTGTTACAGTCATAGCTAGGGTGTAGAGAAAGATCAACTTAATGCAAGGTAAGTCCATTCAAAAGTCTGACAGCAGCAGGGAAGAAGCGGTTCTTGAGTCGGTTGGTACGTGTCCTCAGACTTTTGTATCTTTTTCCCGACGGAAGAAGGTGGAAGAGAGAATGTCCAGGGTGCATGGGGTCCTTAATTATGCTAGCTGCTTTTCCAAAGCAGCGGGAAGTGTAGACAGAGTCAATGGATGGGAGACTGGAACCTATTTCCCCCTAGTACTTGACTTTTCTACCCTAGGAAAGAGCATCTGACTATCCACTCTGTCCATGCTGCTCATAATCTTGTAAACCTCTATCAGGTCACCCCTCAACCTCAATCTCTGTCATTCCAGTGAGAACAAACCCAGTTTCTCCAACCTCTCCTCATAGCTAATACCTTCCAGACGAGGCAACATCCTGGTAAACCTCTTCTGTAACCTCTCCAAAGCATTCACATCCTTCTGATAGTGTGGCGACCAGAATTGTACGCAATATTCCAAATGAGGCCTAACTAAGGTTCTGTACAGATGCAGCATGACCTGCCAATTTTTATACTCAATGCCCCGACCGATGAAGGCAAGCATGCCGTATGCCTTCTTGACTACCTTATCCACCTGCATTGCCACTTTCAGTGATCAGTGGATATGTACGCCCAGATCTCTTGGCCTGTCAATAGTTCTAAAGGTTCTACCATTTACTGTATAATTCCTACATGCATTGGACCTTCCAAAATGTATTATCTCTCACTTGCCCAGATTAAACTCCATCTGCCATTTCTCCGCCCAAGTCTCCAACCGGTCTATATCTTGCTGTACCCTCTGACAATCCTCTTCACTGTCTGCAACTCCACCAATTTTTATGTCGTCTGCAAACTTACTAATCAGACCAGCTACATTTTCCTCCAAATCATTTAAATATACTACAAGCAACAAAGGTCTCAGAACTGATCCCTGTGGAACACCACTGGTGATGTGGAGATGCTGGCGTTGGACTGGGGTAAGCACAGTAAGATGTCCCACAACACCAGGTTAAAGCCCAACAGGTTTATTTGGCAGCACTAGCTTTCGGAGCCCCGAGCCCTTTCTTCAGGTGAGTGAGGACTCGTGTTCTCAAACAGGCCATATAAAGACACAAACTCAATTTACAAGATAATGGGCTGGAATGTGAGTCTTTACAGGTAATCAAGTCTTAAAGGTACAGACAATGTGAGTGGAGAGAGGGTTCAGCAAGGTTAAAGAGATGTGTATTGTCTCCAGCCAGGACAGTTAGTGAGATTTTGCAAGCCCAGGCAAGTCGTAGGGGTTACAGATAGTGTGACATGAACCCAAGATCCCGGTTGAGGCCGTCCGCATGTGTTGTCGTGTGTCGTGAAGGCCGCCTTGGAGAACGCTTACCCGAAGATCAGAGGCTGAATGCCCGTGACTGCTGAAGTGTTCCCCGATTGGAAGGGAACACTCCTGTCTGGCGATGGTTGAATGGTGTTCATTCATTCGTTGTCGTAGTGTCTGCATGGTCTCACCAGTGTACCATGCCTCGGGACATCCTTTCCTGCAGCGTATCAGGTATGCTGATACACTGAGACTGATAGCCAAGTTCCACACACATGAGGACGGCCTCAACTGGGATCTTGGGTTCATGTCACACTATCTGTAACCCCCACGACTTGCCTGGGCTTGCAAAATCTTACTAACTGTGCTTAACCCTCTCTCCACTCACATTGTCTGTACCTTTAAGACTTGATTACCTGTAAAGACTCGCATTCCACCCATTATCTTGTAAATTGAGTTTGTGTCTTTATATGCCCTGTTTGTGAACACGAGTCCTCACTCACCTGAAGAAGGGGCTTGGGGCTCCGAAAGCTAGTGCTGCCAAATAAACCTGTTGGACTTTAACCTGGTGTTGTGAGACTTCTTACTGTAAACACCACTGGTCACAGCCCTCCATTCAGTAAAGCACCCCTCCACTGCTACCCTTTGTCTTCTGTGGCCAAGCCAGTTCTGCATCCATCTTGCCAGCTCTCCACTGATCCTGTGTGACTTCACCTTTCGTACCAGTCTACCATGAGGAACCTTGTCAAATGTGTCATGTGACACAGTATCGCCGCACTGAGTCATGTGACACAGATTGCTGCACTGAGTCATGTTTCACATCACATGTGAGTCATTTTGTAAGTCAGGGTTTTGCACATCTTGTTTATTATTTGTCCGCACATTAAGTTGTGGTTCTCTACATTTAATTTGTTGTGTGAATATAGTTAAAATGTTGCAACATGGTAAGGTAGTAAATAAGTTGAGGTGTAGAAAAATTTGAGCTCTATACTCACACGTAGTGCCGTTATCTTGGTGCGTCATTTTGCCTGGAGTGCACTCACCCCTGATTAAGGTGATGGGCTGCTGCCATTACGTACGTCAATAGCAAATTAGGTTAAAGTTTCATTGCTGCCCAAGGGGAATTTGCCGGAGGCACTCATTAATGATCCATTTGCTCTTTAGGAACTGGCTGCATGCAAACCGGCTGCCTCATTTTCCTCTATCACACATGGCAGGACTTCAAAGAATAGCTTTAGGCTATCGTGAAGGCGCAGTAAAGCACTACATATTCATCCACACCTGCCAGGAATGGTGAATAGGTTTACTCTGAGCTGATACACGGTGATACTGGAATCTCTTCAGCCGGGAGGGGTGTGGGTGTGGGGGAGTTGAGCCCCGTATAGAAGGAAGGGATGTGCTGGAAAGGGTCCAGAGGAGGTTCACGAGAATGATAGAACATAGAACATAGAACATAGAACATTACAGCGCAGAACAGGCCCTTCGGCCCACGATGTTGCACCGACCAGTTAAAAAAAAAAACTGTGACCCTCCAACCTAAACCAATTTCTTTTCGTCCATGAACCTATCTACGGATCTCTTAAACACCCCCAAACTAGGCGCATTTACTACTGATGCTGGCAGGGCATTCCAATCCCTCACCACCCTCTGGGTAAAGAACCTACCCCTGACATCGGTTCTATAACTACCCCCCCTCAATTTAAAGCCATGCCCCCTCGTGCTGGATTTCTCCATCAGAGGAAAAAGGCTATCACTATCCACCCTATCTAAACCTCTAATCATCTTATATGTTTCAATAAGATCCCCTCTTAGCCGCCGCCTTTCCAGCGAAAACAATCCCAAATCCCTCAGCCTCTCCTCATAGGATCTCCCCTCCATACCAGGCAACATCCTGGTAAACCTCCTCTGCACCCTCTCCAAAGCCTCCACATCCTTCCTGTAATGTGGGGACCAGAACTGCACACAGTACTCCAAGTGCGGCCGCACCAGAGTTGTGTACAGTTGCAACATAACGCTACGACTCCTAAATTCAATCCCCCTACCAATAAACGCCAAGACACCATATGCCTTCTTAACAACCTTATCTACTTGATTCCCAACTTTCAGGGATCTATGCACACATACACCTAGATCCCTCTGCTCCTCCACACTATTCAAAGTCCTCCCGTTAGCCCTATACTCAACACATCTGTTATTCCTACCAAAGTGAATTACCTCACACTTCTCCGCATTAAACTCCATCCGCCACCTCTCGGCCCAACTTTGCAACCTGTCTAAGTCTTCCTGCAAACTGCGACACCCTTCCTCACTGTCTACCACACCACCGACTTTGGTGTCATCAGCAAATTTGCTAATCCACCCAACTATACCCTCATCCAGATCATTAATAAATATTACAAACAGCAGTGGCCCCAAAACAGATCCCTGAGGTACACCACTTGTAACCGCACTCCATGATGAATATTTACTATCAACCACCACCCTCTGTTTCCTATCCGCTAGCCAATTCCTGATCCAATTTCCTAGATCACCCCCAATCCCATACATCTGCATTTTCTGCAGAAGCCTACCATGGTGAACCTTATCAAACGCCTTACTAAAATCCATATATACCACGTCCACTGCCTTGCCCCCATCCATCTCCTTGGTCACTTTCTCAAAAAACTCAATAAGGTTAGTAAGGCACGACCTACCTGCCACAAAACCATGCTGACTATCACCTATCAATTCATTACTCTCCAAATAACTATAAATCCTATCCCTTATAATTTTTTCCAACATCTTGCCGACAACAGAAGTGAGACTCACCGGTCTATAATTCCCGGGGAAGTCTCTGTTCCCCTTCTTAAACAATGGGACAACATTCGCTAACCTCCAATCTTCTGGTACTATACCAGAGGCCAACGACGACCTGAAGATCAGAGCCAGAGGCTCTGCAATCACTTCTCTTGCCTCCCAGAGAATCCTTGGATAAATCCCATCCGGACCAGGGGATTTATCTATTTTCAGACCCTCCAGAATATCCTGCACATCCTCCTTATCAACTGTAATACTGTCTATTCTACATGATCCCGGGAATGAAAAGCTTGACGTATGAGGAATGTCTGAGGACTCTGGGTCTGTACTCGATGGAGTTTAGAAGGATGAGCGAGGATCTCATTGAAACTTACAGAACAATGAACGGCCTGGATTGATGTGGACATGGGGAAGATGTTTCCATTGGTAGGAGAGATTAGGACCCGTGGGCAAAGCCTCAGAGTGAAGGGACAACCCTTTAGAACCGAGATGAGGAGGAATTTCTTCAGCCAGAGAGTGGTGAATCTGTGGAATTCATTGCCGCAGAAGGTTGTGGAGGCCAGGTCATTGAGTGTATTTAAGACAGAGATAGATAGGTTCTTGATTGGTAAAGGGATCAAAGGTTACGGGGAAAAGGCGGGAGAATGAAGATGAAAAATATATCAGCCATGATTGAATGGCGGAGCAGACTCGATGGGCCGAATGGCCTAATTCTACTCCTATATCTTATGGTCTTGTGATCTTATTATGCCACATGATTGGGCTGGGGATCGCCTCCAACTGTATGGGTGGGCGCCCATTGCCAGTGGCTCTGAAGGCCACAGCAGCCCTCGATTTCTGTACATCCGGATCATTCCAGAGGTCTGTTGAGGATGTTGTGGAATTTCCTAATCAGCTATCCAAGCTGTGTAAAACTCAGAATCCACACTCTGTTCAGCGGGGGTCTGCACATTCGTCCATTACCGGACAGACCAAGCCAGTCAGGCTGAGTAAGCCAAAGGCATCATAACTACTGCAGGGCTCCTGTGCAACCAGGGTGCCATTGACTGAACTCATGTGTCAACCTTTGTGAATAGGAAGGGTTACCACTCATATAATCACAGAAATATAGAATCCTACAGTGTAGAAGGAGGCCGTTCGGCCCATCGAGTCTGCACTGACCACAATCCCACCCAGGCACTCTCGCCATAACCCCATGCATTTACCGTAGCTAGTCCCCCTGACACTAAGGGTCAATTTAGCATGGCCAATCCACCTAACCCGCACATCTTTGGACTGTGGGAGGAAACTGGAGCATCCGGAGGATACCCACGCAGACACGGGGAGAATGTGCAGACTCACACAGACAGTGACCCAAGCCAGGAATCGAACCCGGGTCCCTGGCGCAGTGAGGCAGCAGTGCTAACCACTGTGCTACCGTGCCACCCTGTGACCACTCCATGGTCATTCTGATAGTATCTAACCACAGGACCCAGGCAGCTCCCATGATGCATACATTCTGCCACACTCCCAGACTCCAAGACCGATTGTGGCTAAAACCCAGCTACGTGGTTGGTTGCTGGGTGACAAATGGTTTCCATTGGAAAGGTGACTGATGAGACCACTCCCACACCCTAGGACAGAGGCGGAGGAACAATCAATGCTGTGCCTTCACAAGGGTGGTGGTGGAGAGGACAATAGGGCTACTGAAGATGAAGTTCCGTTGCCTGGACCATTCCGGGGGTCCTTGCAATATCCTCTAGAGCGATTGTCACTTATCATTGTTGGCCTGCTATGTTCGGCACAACCTGCACTGGCAGGGTAGCACCCAGCCCATGATGAGGATCCAGAGGCAGCTCCACCTATCTCAGAGGAAGCCTCCACAGATGGATCTGATGAGGAACCTTTGAGGACAAATGGAATTTTGTCCTTTATTGCTAGAGGGATGGTGTTTAAAAACAGCGAGGTTATATTGCAGCTATATAAGGTGCTGGTGAGGCCACACCTGGAGTACTGTGTACAGTTTTGGTCTCCTTACTTGAGAAAGGATATGCTGGCACTGGAGGGGGTGCAGAGGAGATTCACTAGGTTGATTCCGGAGTTGAGAGGGTTGGCTTATGGGGAGAGACTGAGTACACTGGGACTATACTCATTGGAATTCAGAAGAATGAGGGGAGATCTTATAGAAACATATAAGATTATGAAGGGAATAGATAAGATAGAAGCAGGGAAGTTGTTTCCACTGGCGGGTGAAACTAGAACTAGGGGGCATGGCCTCAAAATAAGGGAGAGCAGATTTAGGACTGAGTTGAGGAGGAACTTCTTCACACAAAGGGTTGTGAATCTGTGGAATTCCCTGCCCAGTGAAGCAGTTGAGGCTACTTCATTGAATGTTTTTAAGGCAAGGATAGATAAATTTTTGAACAGTAAAGGAATTAAGGGTTATGGTGAGCGGGCGGGTAAGTGGAGCTGAGTCCACAAAAAGATCAGCCATGATCTTATTGAATGGCGGAGCAGGCTCGAGGGGCCAGATGGCTTACTCCTGCTCCTAGTTCTTATGGTCTTATGTTCTTAACCTGGTGAGGATGAGGAACTAGACGTGTTGAACCTTGAGGGAAGCAGGTTCACCAGGGAGGCCTTGATTCAATATACCGTCAACGGGGCTGACCAGACTGAGCTTCGATCTGAGTGCGAGTAGCTGCCTCTTTCACACACTGAGAATACAATGCCATGACCCCAGTGTCACCTCACACCCTCTGTAATAATGTTTGCTCCCCCTGCCATCCACCAGAAGGCACTGATGTGATCTGCACTGATGGAAAACATGAAGGATATTCGGGCATGGAAACAAAATCTAGATATTTACACCAGAGATGCCAGCAAGGAACAAGCTTTCAATTGGTTGCCACAAAAACATTACACTGATGAAATGAACAAACGAGGGTGAAACTCCCACCCTGTGCTCACAGTGCCTTCAACTTATCCTTGTGCTTATTGAGGGGTGGCACGGTGGCACAGTGGTTAGCACTGCTGCCTCACAGTGCCAGGGACCCGGGTTCGATTCCCAGCCATGGGTCACTGACTGTGCGGAGTTTGCACCTTCTCCCCGTGTCTGCGTGGGTTTCCTCTGGGTGCTCCGGTTTCCTCCCACAGTCTAAAGATGTGGGGGTTAGGTGGATTGGCCATGCTAAATTGCCCCTTAGTGTCAGAGGGACTAGCTAAGGTAAATATATGGGGATAGAGCCTGGGTGGGTTTGTGGTCAGTGCAGACCCGATGGGCTGAATGGCCTCCTTCTGCACTGTTGGGATTTTATGATTCTATGAGTGTGGCAACTTAGTGCTCCCACCATGACCTTGGCAGTCGTCCGCGGGACAGCGGGAGGGTGTGTCCAGAGTCCATCAGGCAACAGGTGCTGGATGTCCAGTGGGATGCACGGTGTGAGATCTGGCAGCGATCTCGGAGGATCTGCATGCCATGGTGTCTGTCTTGGAAGAGGCCATGAGGGCGTGAGCATTGTGCTGACCCTGAGCACCGAGCATTCAGCCTCCTCCATTGAGAGATCGCCACCACTCATGGAGCGGCACCTCCAGGAACAGAATCCAGGGGCCATATGGTCATGTGACCGGTCACTCCTCAGTCGTCATTGCCTGAGAAGATGCCTTGGTCACTGGCCGAGGAGCAGAGAAGCAGCCAGCCTCAGACAGAGCACTGTGAGAGGAGCACACAGAGACGCCAGGCAACTGGTGAGACACACCCGCATCTTCCTGCTCACCATTGATGGACGGGCACCTAGCAGAGAGTTCAGCTACCTCATCCACCTCCCACTGGCACTGTTCTCCTGCGGCCATTGCTGGGGTGAGGGGTTACAGGTGCAAATCTGACCCCACAACCCCTGGATTCTGTTCCTGGAGACGCGTCTCCATGAGGGTTGCTGCTGTCTCGATGGAGGGGGCTGCGCACTCAGTGCTCAGAGTCAGCACAACGTTCATGTCCCACATCAACTCTTCCAAGACATACACCAATGACTTGGATGAGGATGACTTGGATGAGGATGACTTGGATGAGGATGACTTGGATGAGGGCCTGCGCATTCTTCCAAGACAAAAGGCACTCAGACACACCAGGATCTCAGCCAGATCTCCCCATGTATCCCGTTAGACATCCAGGATCCGCTGCCTGATGGACACCAGTGACTCAAGCCAGGAATCGAACCCGGGTCGCTGGCACTGTGAGGCAGCAGCGCTAACCACTGTGCCACCATGTCACCCATAATGTGGCACAAGTTATGAAGATAAAAAAAAAATTGCCCTTAGTGTCCTGAGATGCGTAGGTTAGAGGGATTAGTGGATAAATATGTAGGGATATGGGGGTGGGGCCTGGGTGGGATTGTGGTCGGTGCAGACTCGATGGGCCGAATGGCCTCTTTCTGTACTGTAGGGTTTCTATGATTTCTATGAAGCTTTACCCAGACGCAGCACAGAATGAAGACAAGAACTTGCAGTTTGTATAGCACCTTTCACACATGTTGACTGACCCAATGTTTTTAGCCATTGAAATACTTCTGAAGTGTGGACACTATTGGTTATTTGGGGGAAAGACAGCAGCCAATTTCTGCACAGTAAGCACACCCACCCTCGCCCACCCACCCTCACCCTCCCCCCACCCCATCCTCAAGCAGCAATGGGACAATGACCAGATAACATTTGTAATGGTCTCAGTTAAGGGATAGATTTTCCAGGACTCTCTGGCTCTTCCCCAGAGTTATTTGAATCAGGTAAAGTGAGGTAAAATAAAAGGATGTTATTAGAAAGAGTACAGAAAAGATTTACTTGGATGCTACCGGGACTTGATGGCTTGAGTCATAAGGAGAGGCTGGATAGACTGGGACTTTTTTCTCTGGAGCGTAGGAGGCTAAGGGGTGACCTTATAGAGGTCTATAAAATAATGAGGGGCATAGATCAGCTAGATAGTCAATATCTTTTTCCAAAGGTAGGGGAGTCTAAAACTAGAAGGCATAGGTTTAAGGTGAGAGGAGAGAGATACAAAAGGGTCCAGAGGGGCAATTCTTTCACTCAGAGGATGGTGAGTGTCTGGAACGAGCTGCCAGAGGCAGAAGTAGAGATGGTTACAATTTTGTCTTTGAAAAAGCATTTAGACAGTTACATGGGTAAGATGGGTTGGGCCAAATGCGGGCAATTGGAACTAGCTTAATGGTTTAAAAAAAGGGACGACATGGACAAGTTGGGCCGAAGAGCCTGTTTCCATGCTGTAAACCTCTCTGACTCTATGATAAGGTCATAGTTTGAGGATAAGGTGGTTAGAACTGAGGTGAGGAGAAATTCCTTCACCCAGAGGGTGGTGAATGTCTGGGATTCACTCCCACAGTAAGTAATTGAGACCAAAACGTTGTCTGATTTCAGGAATAAATTAGATATATCTCTTGGGGCTAAAGGGATCAAGGGATATGTAGGGAAGGGGGGTTCAGGATATTGAATTTGATGATCAGCCATGATCATGATGAAGGGTGGAGCAGGCTCGAAGGGCCGAATGGCCTCCTCCTGCTTCTAGTTTCTGTGTTTCTATGATTCTATTTCTGGACTAGCTTAGTGGTTTAAAAAAATGGCGTCATGGACAAGCTGGTCTGAAGTTCCTGTTTTTTTTCATTCATTCATGGAGCATGGGCGTCATTGGCTGGCCAGCATTTATTGCCCACCCCTAGTTGAGGGTCAGCCATGTTGCTTTGACTCTGGAGTCACATGTAGGCCAGACCAGGTAAGGACGGCAGATTTCCTTCCCTAAAGGACATTAGTGAACCAGATGGGTTTTTCAGACAATTGACACTGGTTTCATGGTCATCAGTAGATTCTTAATTCCAGATATTTTTTACTGAATTCAAATTCCACCACCTGCCATGGCGGGATTCGAACCCGGGTCCCCAGAACAGTAGCTGAGTTTCTGGATGAATAATCAAGCGATAATACCACTAGACCATCGCCTCCATGTTGTAAACCTCTATGACTCTGTGAGGAGACGCCTGCACAAGCTCGCGGGTCAGGCAGCATCTGTGTAGAGAGAGAGTTAATGTTCCAGGTCAGTGACATGCACTAATTTAATCAGAACGGGTTTGAATCAGAGCTGGTCCAGCAGGGAGGACACAGGGAGGAAGCATTTAAATCAGGAAAATGCCAGCAGGGTAGGATGAATAAGCCAGTCGCAGCCCAGCAGGCCTCGATCGTAGAATCTTTGCTCTGTTCAGCTTAAACTTGTGCAAGGGATGAAATTTTGCAGGTCGATCTTGTACATGAATCGTCTCATGTGCACATCGGAATCGCAGTTGGTAACCCACGCTATTTTGAACCCTGCCATTTCGATTGCAATCAATTGTTTCACATTCTCTGGGTGCGACAAGGACATGTGAAACGCCCTGCGGTAAATATAATGAGAAAGCGGTGGGGAACCTTGAACCTTTGCAGTCCTTGTGGCGATGGCACTTTCATTCTGGTGTGAGAATTTCCAGTATATTGATCCAGTCCCATTGACAAACCTCTGACAGACACTGCGATGCCTTCAGTCTGTCAGTAATCTCAACATTGACTTTGCCGACCTGCATTTATCTCTGTGCTAATTCATTAGGACTTAATCATTCTGAAAGCCCAGCGCCGCATTCTCACAATTTTCAAGTGCAGATTAATGAAATTAATGACCAGCTTCATATTACGCGAATGTACCCAGTGAGTGTGTGTATGTGTGATCATTGAACTGTCGCTGCAAAGTCATGGACAAGAAGAGAAAGAGAGAAAGCAAGATCAACTTGTTTGCATTTCTTTAAAGTTTATTTATTAGTCACAAGTCAGCTTACACTAACACTGCAATGAAGTTACTGTGAAAATCCCCCGTGAAAATTCTGTCGCGCCTTTCACAACCTCAGGAAATCCCAGAGCGCTTTACAACCCAGTGAAGTATTTTGTGTAGTCACTGTTGTACTGAGGGAAATATAGCAGCCAATCTGTGCACAGCACGATCCCACAAACATCGAAACAAATAGCAGGAGCAGACCATTCAGCCCTTCAAACCTGCCCCACCATTCATTTTGACCATGGCTAATCATCGAATTCAATTCAGATCCCCCCTTCCCCCCACATCCCTTGATCCCTCTAGCCCCGAGAGCTATATCTAATTTCAAGAAGAAATTTGGCCTCAACTACTTTCTGTGGACGTGAATTCCACACATTCACCACCCTCTGGGTGAAGAAATTTCTCCTCACCTCAGTCCTAAAAGGTGAAGAAATTTCTCAGTCCTAAAAGGTGAAGAAATTTCTCCTCACCTCAGTCCCTTATCCTCAAACCATGACCCCTAGTTCTGGACTCCCCCTTCATTGGGAACATTCTTTCTGAATTTACCCTGTCTAATCCTGTTAGAATTTTATAAGTTTCTAGGAGGTCCACTCTCAAACACCAAATAATAATGAGCAGATAAGCAATGTTGAGTGATACTGGTTGAGGGATACACGTTCGGCAAGACACCAGTGAGAACTCCCCTGCTCCTCATCAACATACTGACTGTAGACCGAGTGGTCACGTGATGGCTACAAATGGGATAGACCCAGCTTTCTAACACCTGGTCAAATGGTCAGCATTCAGACTGCAAGTGACCATGACCGGTTGGCTGTGTTACACAGTACAGCCCTGCAGCCTAACGGTTATGTGGTAGCTTCAGACGGTACCCACAATGTATGCAACTGCTGTCCCCTCCTGCAGGTTTCGGAACCAGCACCAACAGATAGCACAGCACTTAAGTATTCCAGCCTATGGTACCAGCCCCCTGCACCCAGCGGGGATACAGACTCCTACAGAGTTTATTTTATTTATTAGTGTCACAAGTAGGCTTACATTAACACTGCAATGAAGTTACTGTGAAAATCCCCTAGCTGCCACACTCCGGCCCCTGTCTGGGTACATAGAAGGAGAATTTAGCAAGGCCAATACACCTACCCTGCACATCTTTGGATTGTGGGAGGAAACCGGAGCACCCAGAGGAAACCCACGCAGACACGGAGAGAACGTACAAACTCCACACAGACAGTGACCCAAGCTGGGAATTAAACCCGGGTCCCTGCCACTGTGAGGCAGTAGTGCTAACCACTGTGCCACCGTGACGCCCCCAGCTAATGCAGTGAGCCCTGCACCCACAGAACATGCGAACGGAACGCTCCAGGTTGTCTACATATCCCTCCATTCCCATCCCATTCATGTATTTGTCCAGATGCCCCTTAAAAGTAACTATCGTATCTGCTTCCGCCACCTCTCCTGGCAGCGAATTCCAGGCACTCACCACCCTCCGTGTTAACAACCTATAATGCCTGTTTTGGAACTCCTCTCTCAGTCCAGTGCACCACTGTTTCTTCTGGGTCTAGAGGAGACCTGGTGTTGGTGATACTTTCTCAGTGAAGGGAGCTGTGTGTGTGACAGGAAGACAGTTCCTGTCACATCTCCTTTAAACCTGTGCCCCCCGAGTAATTGACTCTTCCACCCTGGGAAAAAGCTTCTGACTATCCAATCAATATCAATTTTAAGAATTCAATGTTCTTTCCAAAACCTCTGCGTGGTGGGAAGCAGCCTCATTATTTAATTTACAGAATGAATGATCACAGTCTGAGAGCTTTAGATGCCAACGTGGATGGGCATCGAGACGCCAGCTCTCCGAAGAGCAGCTCCGCACCATTCGACACGTTTGGGGGCTTGCGCTCGAGCATGGCTCCAACTCACTTCATAGCTCTTGATGAGGTTTTCTACGAGGTCCAATCAGGAGATTGGTCCAATCAGGGTCGGTGCAGGCTTGGAGGGCCGAAGGGCCTGTTCCTGTGCTGTAATTTTCTTTGTTCTTTGAGAATGGGCATCAACTTGAAGACCTAATCTGTCTTCCAGAATGGCATCTACTAGACTATCAGTGACTGATGGCTTTCTCAACGCACGCTCAAAGGGTCGGTTTGAAACCTAATAAAGATGTCAGCATTTACTTCCTATAGCAACAGGCATACTTGAACCAAGAGACAAACCATGACATGACAACGGACTGGTTAATGTGCTCACTGAATAAATCCCAAACTCCTGGAATGCGCTGCCGGGCAAGGCGGTGGAGGCGGACACACTGGGAACGTTTAAGACTTATCTAGACAGCCATATGAACAGAGTGGGAATGGAGGGATACAAAAGAATGGTCTAGTTTGGACCAGGGAGCGGCGCGGGCTTGGAGGGCCGAAGGGCCTGTTCCTGTGCTGTATTGTTCTTTGTTCTTTGTTCCTCCTATTAAACAGCCAATGCTTTCTTGCAGTGAGCTATCTGTCATTAGTCACCACTTGGATAGATTGATTTCTCTAAGGTTTTCCAATTTTCATTCTTGGTCCCACTTTTCGGTACAGATCCCAATTTGGGAATGTTTGAGTGAATTCACAGTCAAAGCTGCAGACACGAACAAGTTGAAGGAATCCCCAGCCCTTCTCAAAGAGGCCTTCCACACAGCCTCTCGAAGGAAGCCTCCTGGGCAGAACTGTCTTCCTGTCACACACACAGCTCCCTTCACTGAGAAAGTATCACCAACACCAGGTCTCCTCTAGACCCAGAAGAAACAGTGGTGCACTGGACTGAGAGAGGAGTTCCAAAACAGGCGTTATAGGAAGGATCATTTAAATTTGATTCTCTCTCCACAGATACTGCCAGACTGTGATGCCTTTTACAAGGCCACGGTGTGGACCTTTTAGAATACGAGCTCCCAGATTAAGGCACTAATGGCTTCTCTATGAAGGGGCCCTGCAAGTGTATATAATGTGGAGCATCAGGAATATTGGCACTCTGGGTTTATATTCTATATGAGGAAGTACATAGAATCAGAGAATCATAGAATCCCTACAGTGCAGAAGGGGACCATTCGGCCCATCGAGTCTGCACTGACAACAATCCCACACAGGCCCTATCCCCGCAACCCCACATTTTTACCCCGTTAATCCCTTTAGCCTACGCATCCCGGGACACTAAGGGGCAATTTAGCATGGACACTGCACTTAACCCACACATCTTTGGACTGTGGGAGGAAACTGGAGCGCCCGGAGGAAACCCATGCAGACACGGGGAGAACATGCAAACACCACACAGACAGTGACCCAAGCTGGGAATCAATGTCCAAGTGTTGCTGACTATGTAAATAAATCTCAATCTGATGAAGGGAGACCAGCCTCGGTGGCAGGTGGGTGGGGGCGGGGGGCGGGAGGGGGGTGCAGTTACTTCACGGGCCCGCTGAGTTTATCCAGCATCTTCGGGTTTTATTTTAGATTTCCAGCATCCCCGGTGTTTTGTTTTCATTGTAGGGCCTTGTTTTTCCTGTCGAAGACCCCGGGCCTCTAATCCCGAGGGAAGACCGAGACACATTGGAGTTGTAGGCTTCCAGCTTGACATTTGGAAAAGCTCTTGGGAATGCCAGATACGAGAGATTGAGCCGGTCCATTCTCCCATGATGTTCATGTTTCACCGGGAATACAGGGTGGGAGCGATTTCTCCTGCTATTTTCTCTGGGTGGGATTATATGAGCAAGGCATTAATTTAAAATGGTCACTGAGTGGACGAGGGGGGAGTGGGGAATTAAACACTCAACACCAGGAGGTACTGGATTATACGCAAGAACAGAGCAGCGGAAATAGTTTCCATTTGCTCTTGAAAACTGCTAGCACAGACATGATGGGCTGAATGGCCTTCCTCTCTTCTATTACCTTCCATAATTCTATAGGATTCACTTTTAAAGAAGGGAGCTCAATACTTGCTCAATACTTAAAGGAGCAACTCATAGTTTCAATGCTGCAATTTACAGGAGGGGGCACGGTTCATAGCTCTCTCTGTCGCTGTATCTCTCTGTATCGCTCTGCCTCTGTATTTCTCTGTATCACTCTGCCTCTGTATCATTCTGCCTCTGTATCTCTCTGCATTTGTATCTCTCTGTATCTCTCTGTATCTCTTTGCATTTGTATCTCTCTGCCGCTGTATCTCTGTGTATCACTCTGTCTCTGTATCACTCTGTCTCTGTATCTCTGTGTATCTCTATGTACCATTCTGCCTCTGTATCTCTCTGCCGCTGTATCTCTGCCTCGGTATCTTTTTCTGCCTTTGTATCTCTCTACCACTGTATCTCTGTATCTCTGTCTCTGTATCTCTGCCTCCGTCTCTCTCTCCCTCTGTATCTTTGCCTCTATATCTCTCTGCCTCGGCACCTCTCAGTATCTTTCTCTGCCGCTGTATCTTTCTGTCTCTGTATCTCTCTGTCTCTGTATCTCTGCCTCTGCTTCTGTTCCTCTCTCTTCTCCTTTAAGGCTCTCCTTAATATCTTCCTCTTTGACCAGAGCTACCACAATATCTCCGTGTTTTTGTCTGAATACAAGAACACCATAGAATTCCCCTGTATTAAAGACGCTGCATAACTGTAAATCTCTGAAGAAGAGTCCTATGGACTCGAAACATTAGGCTAGATTCGCCGACCTCGCCCGCGGCTGGGATTCTCCAGTCCCGCTGCGGTGAATGGAGGTTTGATTGAGCACCAAATTCTCCATTCTCGCTGGCAATGGCAGCAAGGTGTGAACGGCCAGAGAATTCCAGCTACTAAATGTTCCTCTCCCACAGATGCTGTCAGACCCGCTGAGGTTTCCCTGCATTTTCTGTTTATATTTCAAATTTCCAGCATCTGCCGGATTTTGCTTTTATTGCAAGGGATTGTTGTCCAATTTCTCCCCAGGCGGTGTGGGTTATGGGGACTGAATAACTGTCATTGCTCAGTGTGTCACTGGGCTAAGGACATGTGAGGGGTTTAGCATGCTTGCTTCGAATTCTGACTTGGTTGAAGCTCATTCCTCCAGGTTTCCTGTCCTTATCCCATCTTCCCCTGAGACTGATAACTCTTTGTTAACTCTTTGCTAACAGCCTCCAAACTAAGATGGCGTCGGAGCGAGGTGACTTCTTGTGAGCTGCCGCCAGCAAACCCTCTAATTCCATCTTTTACTCTCCAAAAGATGTGGGGGTTAGGTCGATTGGCCATGTTAAATTGACCCTAGTGTCAGGGGATTAACAGGGTAAATGTGTGGAGTTATGGTGATAGGGCCTGAGTGGGATTGTGGTCGGTGCAACATGATGGGCCGAATGGCCTCCTTCTGCACTGTAGGAATTCTATGATTCTATGATTCATTCTATGCTTTTAAAACTGTACTCTAACTCTTTCAAACAATGTTACACTATATTCTGCACCCTCTCCTTTCCTTCTCCCCTATGAACTCTATGAACGGTATGCTTTGTCTGTATAGCGCACAAGAAACAATACTTTTCACTGTATCCCAATGATAATAAATCAAATCAAATTAAACACCTGGCAAGAACAAAGAACAAAATACAGTACAGCACAGGAACAGGCCCTTCAGCTGTCCAAGCCCGTGCCGATCATGAGGCCCTAACTAAACTAAAAAAAGTCCTTTTGCCCTTGCTCAGTCTGTATCCCTCTATTCCCTCCCTATTCATGTAGCCATCCAGATGCCTCTTGAATGTTGCTAATGTGCCTGCTTCCACCACCTCCTCTGACAATGCATTCCAGGTCCCCACCACTCTCTGTGTGAAAAACTTCCCACGCACATCTCCCTTAAACTTTCCCCCTCTCACCTTGAACCTGTGCCCCTGTGTAATCGACACTTCCACCCTGGGAAAAAGCCTCTGACTATCCACCTTGTGTCAGGGTTGTGTCCATGGCCATTGGATCATGGAGGTGAGGATGAGAGAGTCCTCTCCTGTTCTCTCCAGGTACACATCTCAGCGAAGTTCACCTGTTAACAGTTGGGAAGGGGATTCAGAGATCTCCAAAGACAAGGCCCTTCCCATTTTTGGCTGGAGATGAGCAAAGTTAACAGAGACCGGAAATGGATCCAGAATCCCCCTCGCCTCCAGTTCCACACTGGGAGACACATTTACCAAATTAACCCTTTGGGCCGATTAATTTTTGTGACATTCCCTCACAGCTTTGGAAAGTGTTCCCCTTCCTATCAGAGAACACTTCAGCAGTCACGGGCATTCAGCCTCTGATCTTCGGGTAAGCGTTCTCCAAGGCGGCCTTCAAGACACACGGCAACGCAGAATCACTGAGCAGAAACTGGTAGCCAATTTCCGCACACATGAGGACGGACTCAACCGGGATCTTGGGTTCATGTCACACTATCTGTAACCCCCACGACTTGCCTGGGCTTGCAAAATCTCATTAAACGTCCTGGCTGGAGACAATTCGCACCTCTTTAACCTGTGATTAACCCTCTCTCCACTCGCATTTTCTGTACCTGTAAAGATTTGATTAGCTGTAAAGACTCGCATTCCAACCATTATCTTGCAATTGAGTCTGTGTCTATATATACACCTCTCCACTCACCTGATGAAGGAGCAGCGTTCCGAAAGCTTGTGAGTTCAATTAAACCTGTTGGACTTTAACCTGGTGTTGTGAGACATCTCCACATCTTGGGGAAAAAAAGAGCTGTTGTTAATGGTTAGAATGGGTATGAATTTCGAAATTGCAGTCAAGTCCTCAGCAATGTAGTGCATGGATCATGATCTATATAACCAAAGGAGCAAAACAAGCAATTTGGAGATTTTTGTACATTGGGCCATTTAATTGTCCATTCAGCAAATTGAACACAAACTAATTGAAGATGTTCACAAAAAGAGGAGCATCATTTATATCAAGTTGATTAATCCTCCGCAGATCCTTGCTGTGTCCAGGGAGAAGTTGAAACTGCCAGTTCGATTATATTTCATTTTGCTGAACGTAAAAAAAACAGTTAATTGGAAATTTTTTATGCGTAATCATATAATCATTGACTTATGGAATGCTGCAACTCACGAAAGCATTTCACATCTTTGTATATGCGCTGGTTCCCTTCTCTTGCTCCTTAACTCCATATCTTTGTTTTCGTTCAAGCACTGATACCAGCATTACTGTTCACCACTGGTTCAGCGAATGTATTCCAGATCACAACAACTCACTGCTGAGAAAATGATTCCATATTTGCCTCTGCTTCATTTGCCAATTCATTTAAATTTGTGCCCTCTGGTTAGCGACCCTCCCACTCTCCCTTACTTATTCTGTCAAATCTGTTCATGATTTGATCAAAAGCTGCTTTTAAGCTTCTCTGCTCGAAAGACAACCATCCCGCCTTCTCCAGTCTCTCCACAAAACTTGAATTCCTTCATAGAATAGAATCATCGAATCCCTACAGTGCAGAGGAGGCCATTCAGCCCATAGAGACTGCACCAACAACAATCCCACCCAGCCCCTATCCCCACAACCCCACCTATTTACCCTGTTAATCCCCCTAACCTACACATCTTGGGACACTAAGGAATCCCTACAGTGCAGAAGGAGGCCAAACCGAACCTACACATCTTGGGACAACACCAGGTTAAAGTCTAACAGGTTTAATTGAACTCACAAGCTTTCGGAGCGCTGCTCCTTCATCAGGTGAGTGGAGAGGTGTATATAAGGAACAATTTACCATTGGCTAATCCCCCTAACCTACACATCTTGGGACACTAAGGAACAATTTATCCTGCTAATCCCCCTAACCTACACATCTTGGGACACTAAGGAACAATTTACCATGGCTAATCCCCCTAACCTACACATCTTGGGACACTAAGGAACAATTTACCATTGGCTAATCCCCCTAACCTACACATCTTGGGACACTAAGGAACAATTTACCATGGCTAATCCCCCTAACCTACACATCTTGGGACACTAAGGAACAATTTACCATTGGCTAATCCCCCTAACCTACACATCTTGGGACACTAGGGAACAATTTACCATGGCTAATTCCCCTAACCTATGCATATTGGGACACTAAGGGTCAATTTAGCATGGTCAATCAACCTAACCCGCACATCTTTGGACTGTGGGAGGAAACCGGAGCACCCGGAGGAAACCCAGCAGACATGGGGAGAACGTGCAAATTCCACACAGACAGTGACCCAAGCCGGGAATTGAACCTGGGTCCCTGGTGCTATGAGGCAGCAGTGCTAACCACTGTGCCACCGTGCCATCCTAATATCATTCTAGTAAATTATCTCGACACCCACTCCAAGGCTGTGACATCGTTTTTGAAATGCGGTGCCCAGAAGTGAACATAAAGCTCCAGCTGGGCCGAAACAGGGTCTTATAAAAGTTTGGAACTGATTATTCTTGCTGTAAATGGGCATTAATGATGCCAAGGATCCTGTTTGCTTTTTTAACTGTTATCACAACTTGTTCTGCCACCTTCAAAGGTTTGTGCGGCTATGCTTAGACCTATCATGTTCCTGCACTGCCTTGAGCAATGCACCATCTTGTTCAAATTGCCTCTCCCCATTCTTCCTACAAAAGCAGGGAAGTCATAATGGAGTTGTATCGAGCTTTGGTGAGGCCACAGCTGGAGCACTGTGTGCAGTTCTGGTCGCCACATTATAGGAAGAATGTGATTGCACTGGAGGGGATGCAGAGGAGATTCACCAGGATGCTGCCTGGGATGGAACATTTAAATTGTGAAGAGAGGTTGGGTAGACTTGGGTTGTTTTCGTTGGAGCAGAGAAGACTGAGGGGCGGCCTGATCGAGGTGTACAAGGTTATGAGGGACATGGACAGAATGGATAAGGTGCAGCTGTTCCCTTTAGTTGAAGGGTCAGTCATGAGGGGACAAAGGTTCAAAGTGAGGGCCAGGAGGCATAGGGGCGATGCGAGGAAAACCTTTTTTACCCAGAGGGTGGTGAGGGTCTGGAATGCGCTGCCTGGGAGGGTGGTAGAGATGGGTTGCCTCACATCCTTTAAGAAGTATCTGGGTGAGCACTTGGCACATCATAACATTCAGGGCTATGGGCCAAGTGCTGGCAGATGGGATTAGGTGGGAGTTCAGGTGTTTCTAATGTGTCGGTGCGATGGGCCGAAGGGCCTCTTCTGCGCTGTCTGATTCTATGGTTCTATGAAAAGCTATCACTAGAAATCAGCGTAATTTTTTAAAAAATCCTTTGTGTAACTGCTGCAAAGAGACAGACTGACAAAGTTTTTAATCTGGCACTCATCAGGACAGAATTTGTAAGAATACCAACAACAATTTATACTTTATTTTATTCATTCATGGAATGTGGGCATCGCTGGCTAAGCCAGCATCTAATTGCCCCTGAGAAGGTGGTGATGGGCTGCCTTCTTGAACTGCTGCAGTCCCTGAGGTGTAGAAACACCACAGTACTTAGGGGGGCAGCACAGTGGTTAGCTTTGCTGCCTCACAGTGCTACGGGCCCGGGTTCAATTCCAGCTTCGGGTCACTGTCTGTGTGGAGTTTGCACATTCACCCCGTGTCTCCATGGGTTTCCTCCGGGTGCTCCAGTTTCCTCCCACAGTCCAAAGATGTGCAGGTTAGGTTGATTAGCCATGCTAAATTGACTCTAGTATCAGGGGATTAGTAGGCTAAATATATGGGGTTACGGGAATAGGGCCTGGGTGGGTATGTGGTCAGTGCAGACTTGATGGGCAGAATGGCCTCCTTCTGCATTGTATGGATTCTATGATTCTATGATTTTGACCCAGTGACAGTGAAGGAACGGCGATATATTTCTAAGTCAGGATGGTAAGTGACTTGGAGGGGAGCTTCCAGGTGGTTATGTTCCCATGTACCTGCTGCCTTTGTCCTTCTCAATGGCAATGGTCATGGGTTTGGAAGATGCTGTCAAAGGAGCCTTTGTGAGTTGCTGCAGTGCATCAGTGTGTAGGTGATACACGCTGCTACCACTGAGCATCAGTGGCGGAGAGAGTGAATGTTTGTGGGTAGGGTGCCAATCAAGCGGCTGCTTTGTCCTGGATGGTGTCGAGCTTCTTAAGCATTGTTAGAGCTGCACTCATCCAGGCAAGTGTCGAGTTTCCCATTGTAGATGGTAGACAGGCTTCAGTGAATCAGGAGGTAAGTTGCTTGCTGCAGGATTCCCAGCCTCTGACCTGTTCTTGTAACCACAGTATTTATATGGCTGGTCCAGTTCAGTTTCAATGATAACCCCCTGGATGTTGATAGTGGAGTTAATGATGGTGATATCATTGAGTAAGAGTTTTAACAACACCAGGTTAAAGTCCAACAGGTTTACTTGGTAGCAAACACCATTAGCTTTCGGAGCGCTGCTCCTTCGTCAGATGGAGTGGAAATGTGCTCTCAAACAGGGCCTGTTTCCACTCCATCTGACGAAGGAGCAGCGCTCCGAAAGCTAATGGTATTTGCTACCAAATAAACCTGTTGGACTTTAACCTGGTGTTGTTAAAACTCTTACTGTGTTCACCCCAGTCCAACACCGGCATCTCCACATCATGATATCATTGCGTGTCAGGGGATGATGGTTAGATCCTCTCTTGTAGGAGATGGTCATTGCCTGGAACTTGTATTACTCGCCCGAACCTGGATTGGTCGAGGTGTTGCTGACAATCAGCACTCTCTTCTCATGCAGTATAAATTGCTGTGCACTTTACCTTTGGTATGCCTGTGAATTGTCCTGATGAGCGCAAGGCAAAAAGCTTCGACAGCATGTCCCTTTTTGCAGCAACACTCAAGTTCTGTATTAACAAACTTCCTTTGTGCAACTTAGCAAAAAACTGTCAAATGCAAATAATGAGGAAGCAGTTTGAACCATTGGAACTCCATTCAGTCAGAATGAATTGAGCCTTTGAAATAATGAATGATGAGAGTGAATCAGATGACTTTGGTTCATTGGGATTCTAAGTGATGTGAGGGAATGAGAGGAAGGTTTGGTTGGTTGAGATTTACTGCAATGGGAATGGATTTGAGCCCATTGAATCTACACTGTGAGAGTAAGTGGGAAAAGATTGACGGCACTGGAATACTGTCTGAAAAAAGGGAATTTGAGAAGCGGTTTGGTTCATTGGAACTGTGTGTGAGCCAATGGCACAGTGGTTAGCACTGCTGCCTCACAGCGGCAGGGGCCCCATGTTCGATTCCAGCCTCGGGTGACTGTCTGTCTAGAGTTCGCACGCTCCCCCTGTGTCTGCGTGGGTTTCCTCCCACAGTCTGAAAGACGTGCTGGTTAGGGTGCATTGGCCGTGCTAAATTCTCCCTCAGTGTACCCGAACAGGCTCCGGAGTGTGGCGACTAGAGGATTTTCACAGTAACTTCATTGCAGTGTTAATGGAAGCTTTACTTGTGACTAATAAATAAAAAAACTTGATGCATCAGATGGAGTAAATAATGTGAAACTGTTTCCACCGTCAAGTATATGAATAACCAGAGGAAAATTGGGTAAATAACCTTGGAAGAGTTGAGGAGAATTTTTTATGCAGCAACTTGCTCTGATCTGGAATGATCACAGTCTGAAAGGGCAGTGGAAACAGATTCAGAGGCAATTTCCAAGAGGGAATTGGACATGTACTTGAAAAGGAAAGGTTTGCAGGGATGTGGACGGCACGGTGGCACAGTGGTTAGCATTGCTGCCTCACAGCGCCAGGGACCCGGGTTCCATTCCGGCCTCGGGTCACTGTGTGGAGTTTGCGTGTTCTCCCTTTGACTATGTGGGTTTCCTCCGGGTGCTCCGGTTTCCTCCCACAGTTCAGAGATGTGCAGGTTAGGTGGATTGGCCGTGCTAAATCGCCCTTTCATGTTTAAGGATGTGTAGGTGAATGGGATTGGCCGTAGTAAATTTTGATTTGATTTGATTTGATTTATTATTGTCACATGTATTAGCATATTGTTTCTTGCGTGCTATACAGATAGAACATACTGTTCATAGAGAAGGAAATGAGTGAGTGCAGAATGTAGTGTTACAATCATAGCTAGGGTGTAGAGAAAGATCAACTTAATGCAAGGTAGGTCCATTCAAAAGTCTGATGGCAGCGAGGAAGAAGCTGTTCTTGTGTCGGTTGGTACATGACCTTAGACTTTTGTATCTTTTGCCTGACGGAAGAATGTGGAAGAGAGAATGTCCGGGGTGCGCGGAGTCCTTAATTATGCTGGCTGCTTTGCCGAGGCAGCGGGAAGTGTAGACAGAGTCAATGGATGGGAGGCTGGTTTGTGTGATGGATTCGGCTACATTCACGATCTTTTGTAATTTCTTGCAGTTTTGGACAGAGCAGGAGCCATACCAAGCTGTGATGCGGCACGGTGGCACAGTGGCTAGCACTGCTGCCTCATAGCGCCAGGGATCTGGGTTCGATTCCCAGCTTGGGTCACTGTCTGTGTGGAGTTTGCACATTCCCCCCGTGTCTGCGTGGGTTTCCTCCGGGTGCTCCAGTTTCCTCCCACACTCCAAAGACGTGCTGGTTAGGTGCATTGGCCATGCTAAATTGCCGCTTTGTGTACCCGAACAGGCGCCGAATTGTGGTGACTCGGGGAATTTCACAGTAACTTCATTGCAGTGTTATTGTCAGCCTACTTGTGACTAATAAATAAACTTTACTTTAACTTTAAAAAAATGCACAGGTTTATGGTGATATGGTGGAGGGCCTGGGTAAGATGCTCTCTCGGAGAGTCGGTGCAGACTCAATGGGCCGAATGGTTTACTTCTGCACCGTCGGGATTCTATGAGTCAACACCCGAGCTGAGTATGACTAATTAGATAGATGGAGCATGATGGGGTGAATGGCCTCCTTCTGCACTGCATGATTCTATAAATTTGGGGTCGGGCTTTGTTCTTTGTGGATCTGGATGGAGGAGATAAACGAGAGGTGGTGAAATGTGATTTATTTGCTATTTCTACAAGATTGAGAGTTGTGTCCATTCAACAAGATGTGCAAAGTCTGGCTGCAAAATAACTGCATTTGCAAGATGTCAGAGAGTTGAGCAAGTCAGAATTTTAAAGTGAATTCCAGGTGTTGTGGAGGCAGATGTGCATCGTTAGGTTTCCATGCTTGCGTGCAGACATTTTGAGAGCCCCGGACCATTCATTCGAAGCGATGCCATTAGCAGACAAACCATCAATAACATTAAGGACAGAACACTGCATCACTGGAAGGAACAGCCGGATGCTGAGGCAGTAATGTTGGAATTCTGAAGGATGCGATCAAATGGGCTGAAGCAGCTTCTTTCGTGTGAACCCAACCTCTGATAATATGTTTATTCCCTGCCCAACATTTGGCTTATCTCCCGTCGACAGCTGCCCCAGTCCTAGACTCTGTCCCCAAAGAGCGCCCGCTTCATCTCACTGGGAACTATCCTGGATGTTTCAGGATCAGTGGGTCGCTCTTCCCATTTTGGAGGCAGGAAGTTGGAGGTTCAAGTTCCACTTCAGAAACTTAAGCGCTCAATCTGAGTTACATTTCAGTATCACACTGAGGGAGTGCTGTATTGTTGGAGGTGCTGTCCTTCATATGGTAGCTTAGCTAAGACCCTCTCTGCCCCTCAGGATCCCATGGTACCATTTAGAGAAGAGCAGGGGAGTTCTCCTAGTGTCCTGGTCAATATCTAGACGCCAACAAATACCTAAAATGAATGATGTGGTCACTTATTTTGTTGTTCTTTGTGGGAAACAGTACACACATGAAGCAGACACACAAATACACACATACACGCACACACACGCATGCACACACACTCACACGCTTGCACACCAGAATCTTATCAGCATTCAGACCAGCAGGATTTTCCCATCCCGCCGCAGTGAACGGAGATTTGACTGGCCAAATTCTCCGACCTCGCTGCGGCGGGAGCGTAGCGTGACCAGCCGGTAAGATCGCACCCACTCACACACACACGCATAAAGACACAGACACACACAACATGAAGATGCAGACACAAAAACACACACATGAAGACACACACACATGAAGATGAAGACACACACATACACATGAAGCCACATACATGCACACACACACAAACGCACACGCACACAAAGCCACACACACAAAGACACAGGCACACATGAAGATGCAGACACACATACACATGAAGACCCACACACAAACACACGCACGTGAAGACACCTATGCACATGAAGTCTCACACACACAGACAAAGATGCACACACATGGAGATGCACACACACACTCACACACACAGACATTCTCTGGCTGCTTGTGTTTGTTGTGGCTCTTTGGGTAATGAGGTGTGGGAAACTTTATGGGCTGTTAAGTTTCTTTTTGTGTGAAAGCTGCTGAGCTTTTCACAGTTTTAAGGAGCTAGCCAGAGGAGTAAAAGAAATAACCCCTTCCCTTCCCCGACCCCCCCGCCGTCTCTCGGTGTGTGTGCGAGCACCATGCTGGAAGAAACATCTGCTTGGAAACAAGATGGATGAAGCATTGCGCCACTCTGTGCTTCATTCAGGATAAAGACAGTCTCTGGGAAATGATGGCTCCTGGGGATGGAGATATGAGCTAAAGCTAGACAGTACAGTCCTAATTATTTTTCTTTTTGCCTCTCTGCATGACAATCATGTCAGTGCTATTTAGAAAATGAATGTTGGCCCTTCATCACCTCGCAAAGTGGGTTACAGTCAATTAAATACTTTATTGAAGTGTAATCACTGTTGCAATGGAGGGAAATGAGCACAGCAAGACTCCAGAAACGGATATTTTTTGAGTGAAGCGTTCTTCTAAAAGCACTGTGGCATCTTCTATGTCAGCCTGAGAAGCGGCATGGGGGCCTTGGTTTGAACGTGACGAATGAAAGTCAGCACCTCCAACTGTGCAGCACTCCCTCAGTGCAGCACCTGGGATGTCAACTTAGATTATTTGTTCGAGTCTAGCATGGAATTTGAGCACATGGCCTTCTGACTCAGAGCTTCCCACTGACCCACTGCCTCGCACAATCGCGAATGTAGGCCCCTAGAAACGGGAGAATTCAGAATGGGGAATAGAGAAATGGTTGAGGAATTAAATTTGTACTTCGTTTCAGTCTTCACAAAGGAAGACATGAATAATGTACCAGAGGTTCTGAGAGAAACAAGTTTTAGTGAGGAGCTGAAGGAAATCAGCATTAGTAGAGAAACGGTTCTGGGGAAATTGAGGGAATTGAAGGTGGATAAATCTCCAGGTCCTGATAATCTTCATCCCAGCGTACTTAAGGAAGTGGCCCTGGAAATAGTAGATCCATTGGTGGTTATTTTCCAAAATTATTTGGACTCTGGAACTGTTCCTACAGATTGGAGGGTAGCTAATGTAAGCCCGCTATTCAAAAAGGGAGGTAGAGAGAAAACAGGGAACTATAGACCAGTGAGTCTAACGTCAATACTGGGGAAGTTGCTAGAGTTCATTATCAAGGATTTCATAACTCAGCATTTGGAAGGCAGTGGTCTAAGCAGACAAAGTCAGCATTGATTACCAAAAGGGAAATCATGCTTGACAAATCTATTGGAATTCTTTGAGGATGTAACCAGTAGAGTTGACCGAGAAGAACCAATGGATGCAGTTTATTTAGACTTTCAGAAGGCTTTCGACAAGGTCTCACACAACAGGCTAATATGTAAAGTTAAACCACATGGGATTGCAGGTAATGCTTTGAGATGGATAGAAAGCTGGTTAGCAGGTAGGAAGCAAAGAGTTGGCATAAATGGGTCTTTTTCTGATTGGCAGTCAGTGACTAGTGGGGTTCCGCAGGGATCTGTGCTCGGACCCCAGCTGTTCACATTATATATTAATGATTTGGAAGAGGGAACTGAATGCATTATCTCCAAATTTACAGATGATACAAAGTTGGGTGGGAGGGTGAGCTGTGAGGAGGATGCAGAGATGCTTCAGCGGGATTTGGACAGGCTAAGTATGTGGGCATCTGCATGGCAGATGCAGTATAATGTGGATAAATGTGAGGTTATCCACTTTGGCAGCAATAATAGGAAGACAGATTATTACTTGAATGGGTGTAAATTGAGAGAGGTGGCTACTCAACAAGACCTTGGCGTTCTTTGCATCAGCCGCTGAAAGTAAGTGTGCAGGTACAGCAGGCAGCAAAGAAGGCAAATTGTATGTTGGCCTTCACAGCGAGAGGATTTGAGTATAGGAATAGGGATGTTTTGCTGCAATTGTACAGGGTGTTGGTGAGGCCAAACCTGGAGTATTGTGTGCAGTTTTGGTGTCCTTATCTGAGGAAGGATGTCCTTGCTATAGAGGGAGTGCAGCGAAGGTTTACCAGGCTGATACCTGGGATGGCAGGATTGACACATGAGGAGAGACTAAGTCGGTTAGGATTATATTCACTGGAGTTTAGTAAAGTGTGAGGGGATCTCATAGAAACTTATAAAATTCTAACAGGGTTAGACAGGGTAGATTCAGAAAGAATGTTCCCGATGGTGGGGGAATCCAGAACTAGGGGTCATAGTTTGAGGATAAGGGGTAAACCTTTTAGAACTGAGGTGAGGAGAAGTTTCTTCACTCAGAGAGTGGTGAATGTGTGGAATTCACTACCACAAGAAGTAGTTGAGGCCAAAATGTTGTGTGATTTCCAAGAAGAAATTAGATATAGCTCTTGGAGCTGAAGGGATCGAGGGATATGGGGGAAAGGGGGGATCAGGTTATTGAATTCGATGATCAGCCATGATCAAAATGAATGGCAGAGCAGGCTCGAAGGGCCGAATGGCCTCCTCCTGCTTCTAGTTTCTATGTTTCTATGTTTCTCCTTTAATGTACCTGTGCTTTTCACCTGAATCACTCGCTGTGGTGGCAAGTTTCACATTCTGACCACTCTCTGGGTAAAGAACCTCCTCATGAATTCTTTACTGGATTTAAAAATGACTATCTTCTACTTTATCGCCCTTCACTCTGGTCCCTTCACGAGTGAAAACAGCTTCTCTGCCTTGACTGTGTCAAAACCTTCCATCATTTTTAAAGATCTCTATTTGGTCATCCCTCAATCTTCACTTTTCTGGAGAAAAGTTATCCAGCCCAGTCAGAGGAAACTAGAATTATAGAATCCCTACAGTGCAGAAGGAGGCCATTCGGCCCATTGAGTCTGCACCAACAACAATCCCTCCCAGGTCCTATCCCTGTAACTCCAAACATTTACCCTGCCAATCCCCCTGACATTAAGGGGCAATTTAACCAATCCACCTAACCTGCACATCTTTGGACTGTGGGAGAAACCTGAGCACCGGGAGAAAACCCACGCAAACACGGGGAGAATGTGCAAACTCTACACAGACAGTGACCCGCGGCTGTAATCAAACCCAGGTCCCTGGCACTGTGAGGCAGCAGCGCTAACCACTACGCATGTTTCATTGCGGTGAGAAGAGGTTGAGGGAGACGATGAGAAAATGAATGGTGGGATTGAACGAAATAACGGATTTTTGGATTTAATGGCTGCTTCACGCTTCAACCAATCATTAGGGGATGGATTACTCTGGCGAGTGTCTATAGTGGTTCGGTAACTGTGTGCTTTTTGAGTTTCACCTGAAGTAGCCACAGCAACCCTTGATCAAATTGCTCGGAAGGTATTAATGTAAGGAGCTTCACTGAATAAAACGGAACAGCGTTACCGTCACATTGTATGTCAATTAATAGCAAGTTGAGCACGATATTTGAAACCTCCCAGTACAATTAGAAGGGAAGATTACGGGCACTCTGAATAGCATCAGGGTGAATTCATAGAATAGAATCCTTACAGTACAGAAAGAGGCCATTCGGCCCATCGAGTCTGCACCAACAACAATCCCGCCCAGGCCCTGTCCCTGAAACCCCACATATTTACGTTGGTAACCTAAGCGTCCCAGGGCAATTTAGCATGGCCAATGCCCCTAACCCGTACATCTTTGGAGTGTGGGAGGAAACCGGAACATCCAGAGGAAACCCACATAGACACAGGGAGAACGTGCAGACTCCGCACAGACAGTGACCCAAGCCGGGAATCGAACCCAGGTCTCTGGAGCTGTGAGGGCAGCAGTGCTAACCACTGTGCCGCCCTTCATGATGGAGCATTGGAATCAGTTAGTGTAGCTGAACTTGGGGAGCGGACAGTCAGTCTGATATCAACCTGCAATTAAGGAAAAATCTGACCGTAAAAGTTTACAACACAAAAGAAGACTGATTTGTTGATTTATTTATGCTTTGTCAGAGCATCCTGAAACAATACTGTTGCCTTGTGCTCTCTCCACAACCATAAATCTTCCACAGAATGAAACATTTATCCAATTTTCCACTAAAATGATTGCTATAGTGTAATCTGCCTCAAATTATTGCCCACGGCTAAGACTTTTCAAGTTCTAACTTTGTTCTGGGAGTTTCCAAGTCGCTTTCCTCACTCTCACAGTTAATTTATTACAGGGAGAGCAAGACAACTCATCTCTAAAATGGAATTAGTGGAAATAGTCTTTCCCTATTCGCTCTGCTAAAACCCATCAACATTTTACCAAGCTCCATTTAATCGTTTCTCTGCCTCAGTGGGAATAATTCCAGTATTGTCAAGCTCTCCTAATAAATACAGTTTCTCAGGGGTGATATCAGCCTGGTAAATATTCTCTACAACCTTATTGTACTTTGTGTAATGGAGGTTTCGGATTTTCATCCAGCCCACCAGCGCCTCTACTTTCTCAGAAGACTAAGGAATTTTGGAATGTCATAGAAATCATAGAAACCCTACAGTGCAGAAGGAGGCCATTCGGCCCATCGAGTCTGCACCGACCACAATCCCACCCCACATATTTTACCCACTAATCCCTCTAACCTACGCATCCCAGGACACTAAGGGGCAATTTTTAACTTGGCCAATCAACCTAACCCGCACATCTTTGGACTGTGGGAGGAAACCGGAGCACCCGGAGGAAACCCA
This sequence comes from Mustelus asterias, assembly GCF_964213995.1. NCBI lineage: Eukaryota > Metazoa > Chordata > Chondrichthyes > Carcharhiniformes > Triakidae > Mustelus > Mustelus asterias. The sequence continues at coordinate 6,730,605 of NC_135811.1, read as the reverse complement.
CGCAGACACGAGGAGAATGTGCAAACTCCACACAGACAGTGACCCGAGCCGGGAATCGAACCTGGGACCCTGGAGCTGTGAAGCAGCAGTGCTAACCACTGTGCTACCGTGCCGCCCAACTCTCACTGTCCTCTACGACTCTCACCAACTTTTACAGATGCACCATAGAAAGCATTCTTTCTGGTTGTATCACAGCTTGGTATGGCTCCTGCTCTGCCCAAGACCGCAAGAAACTACAAAGGGTCATGAACAAAGCCCAGCCCATCACTCAAACCAGCCTCCCATCCATTGACTCTGTCTACACTTCTCGCTGCCTCGGTAAAGCAGCCAGCATAATTCCTCGCACCCCGGACACTCTCTCTTCCGCCTTCTTCCATCAGGAAAAAGATACGAAAGTCTGAGGTCACGTACCAACTGACTCAAGAACAGCTTCTTCCCTGCTGCTGACAGACTTTTGAATGGACTTACCCTGCATTAAGTTGATCTTTCTCTACACCCTAGCTATGACTGTAACACTACATTCTGCACTCTCTCCTTTCCTTCTCTGTGAACGATGTGCTTTGTCTGTATAGCGCACAAGAAACAATACTTTTCACTGTATGCTAATACATGTGACAATAATAAGTCAAATCAAAGCACTCCGACTGTCGTAAGATTGATTTTCACAGTTCGCTTCCATTCTTCAGATGAGCCATTAGCCTGCCTGCTCTCTCAGATGGACACAAGTGGTCCTACACCTCTCTTTTGACAAAGAGCAGTAGGCCAGGCCAACATTTGCCCATGACCAGTATCGGATTATTTGTCCTTTATCACATTACTATCTCTGTGAACTTGCTGTGCACAGATTGGCTGCCGTTTAGCTGCACGCTGACAGCGACTACAGTTCAGAAGTTTTTCTTAGGCTGTGAAGTGTTTTTAGACATTCTGGGGCCATGAAGGTTGCTATATAAATGCACTTTTTACTTCTTGTAATATATACCCCTAATTTTTTTATTCTTTTATGTACATTGGGCGTCACTGGCTAGGCCAGCATTTTTTTTGTTCGATTTGATTTGATTTATTATTGTCACAGGTATTAGCATACAGTGAAAAGTATTGTTTCTTGCGCGCTATACAGACAAAGCATACCGTTCATAGAGAAGGAAAGGAGAGCGTGCCGAATGTAGTGTTACAGTCATAGCTAGGGTGTAGGGAAAGATCAACTAAATGCAAGGTAAGTCCATTCAAAAGTCTGACAGCAGCAGGGAAGAAGCTGTTCTTGAGTCGGTTGGTACGTAACCTCAGACTTTTGTGTCTTTTTCCCGACGGAAGAAGGTGGAAGAATTTGATTGAATTTTTTGAGGAGGTAACTAAGTGTGTTGATGAAGGTAGGGCAGTTGATGTCATATGCATGGATTTTAGTAAGGCGTTTGATAAGGTCCCCCATGGTCGGCTTATGATGAAAGTAAGGAGGTGTGGGATAGAGGGAAAGTTGGCTGATTGGATAGGTAACTGGCTATCTGATCGAAGACACAGGGTGGTGGTGGATGGAAAATTTTCGGACTGGAGGCAGGTTGCTAGCGGAGTGCCACAGGGATCAGTGCTTGGTCCTCTGCTCTTTGTGATTTTTATTAATGACTTAGAGGAGGGGGCTGAAGGGTGGATCAGTAAATTTGCTGATGACACCAAGATTGGTGGAGTAGTGGATGAGGTGGAGGGCTGTTGTAGGCTGCAAAGAGACATAGATAGGATGCAAAGCTGGGCTGAAAAATGGCAAATGGAGTTTAACCCTGATAAATGTGAGGTGATTCATTTTGGTAGGACTAATTTAAATGTGGATTACAGGGTCAAAGATAGGGTTCTGAAGACTGTGGAGGAACAGAGAGATCTTGGGGTCCATATCCACAGATCTCTAAAGGTTGCCACTCAAGTGGATAGAGCTGTGAAGAAGGCCTATAGTGTGTTAGCTTTTATTAACAGGGGGTTGGAGTTTAAGAGCCATGGGGTTATGCTGCAACTGTACAGGACCTTGGTGAGACCACATTTGGAATATTGTGTGCAGTTCTGGTCACCTCACTATAAGAAGGATGTGGAAGCGCTGGAAAGAGTGCAGAGGAGATTTACTAGGATGCTGCCTGGTTTGGAGGGTAGGTCTTATGAGGAAAGGTTGAGGGAGCTAGGGTTGTTCTCTCTGGAGCGGAGGAGGCTGAGGGGAGACTTAATAGAGGTTTATAAAATGATGAAGGGGATAGATAGAGTGAACGTTCAAAGACTATTTCCTCGGGTGGATGGAGCTATTACAAGGGGGCATAACTATAGGGTTCATGGTGGGAGATATAGGAAGGATATCAGAGGTAGGTTCTTTACGCAGAGAGTGGTTGGGGTGTGGAATGGACTGCCTGCAGTGATAGTGGAGTCAGACACTTTTGGAACATTTAAGCGGTTATTGGATAGGCACATGGAGCACACCAGGATGATAGGGAGTGGGATAGCTTGATCTTGGTTTCAGATAAAGCTCAGCACAACATCGTGGGCCGAAGGGCCTGTTCTGTGCTGTACTGTTCTATGTTCTATGTTAGAGATTATGTCCCGAGTTTGAGGGGTCCTTAATTATGCTGGCTGCTTTTCCGAGGCAGCGAGAAGTGTAGACAGAGTCAATGGATGGGAGGCTGGTTTGCGTGATGGACTGGGTTTCATTCATGACCCTTTGTAGTTTCTTGCGGTCTTGGGCAGAGCAGGAGCCAAACCAAGCTGCGACACAACCAGAAATAATGCTTTCTATGGTGCATCTGTAAAGGTTGGTGAGAGTCTTAGTGGACATTCCAAATTTCCTTAGTCTTCTGAGAAAGCAGAGGCGTTGGTGGGCTTTCTCAACTATAGTGTTGGCATGGGAGGAACCAGTGGGGACTGGCATTTATTGCCAGTCTCGAGTTGCCCATCAGAAGGTGGTGGTGAGCTGCCTTCTTGAACCGCTGCAGCCCATGTGGTGTAGGTACATCCACAGTGCTGTTAGGGAGGGAATCCCAGGATTTTGACCCAGTGACAGTGAAGGAACGGCAATATATTTCTAAATCAGGATGGTGAGTATCTTGGAGGGGAACTTGCCGTTGGTGATGTGAATAAATATCTAAAATTATAACATTTCAAGCTATGAGACACTAATCAGTTCTGACTGAAGCAGACCAGAAGTGGGATATGTGATAGCTGCTTTTATCGGGGGAAATGGTGGCATAGTGGTAATATCACCAAGGCCCACTCTACCTGAAAATGTTGACATCGTTTTATGCGTTCAAATTTCCTCAGAAACGAACAGTGATCATTTAACATCAAGGCCAGAATTCTCCGACCTCACCTGTGGCTGGGATTCTCCGATCCCGCTGCTGTGAATGCAGATTCGACTGAATGCCAAATCCTCCATCCTTGCTGGCAGCCATAGCAGAGCGTACGAGCCCAGAGAATTCCAGCTCAAGTTTTTAATTTGGAATGTGTTTATCATGCAGTCCCATTCTGCTTCACGGACACATATTCAAATCCCACGTCCTCGGCCTCTGCTGGAATTTAAATTTGATTAATTAACAAATCTGAAATCATAGAATCCCTACAGTGCAGAAGGAGGCCATTCGGCCCACCGAGTCTGCACCGACCACAATCCCACCCAGGCCTTATTCCCGTAACCCCACATATTTACCCTGCAAACCCCCCTGACAGTAGGGTCAATTTTTAGCATGGCCAATCCATCCAGACATCTTTGGACTGTGGGAGGAAACTGGAGCACCCAGAGGAAACCCACGCAGACATGGGAAGAATGTGCAGACTCCGCACCAACAGTAACCCGACGCCAGAATTGAACCTGGATCCCTGGCGCTGTGAGCCAGCAGTGCTAACCACTGTGCCACTGTATCACCCCAATTTAACACTGATCATGCTAAATTCTCCCTCAGTGAACCCGAACAGGCACCAGAGTGTGGCGACTAGGGGATTTTCACAGTAACTTCATTGCAGTGTTTATGTAAGCCTACTTGTGACACTAATAAATAAACCGACCACAATCCTACCCAGGCCATATTCCCGTAACCCCACATATTTACCCTGCTAACCCCCCTGACAGTGGGGTCAATTTTTAGCGTGGCCAATCCACCCAGACATCTTTGCACTGTAGGAGGAAACCGGGGCACCCCGAGGAAACCCACGCAGACATGGGAAGAACTCCGCACCGACAGTGACTCAAGGCCAGAATCGAACTTGGGTCCTTGGCGCTGTGAGGCAGCAGTGCTAACCACTGTGCCACCTGTGCCACTGAGCTACTCTCAGGAATGGTGCCATGAACTATCATCAATTGTTGCAAAAACTCATCTTGTTTTTACCTGGGGAAATCTGCCATCCTTACTGGGTCTGGCCTACCACTGAATCCAGATCCACAGTAATGTGGTTGGAGCCTCTGAAATGCTGCTCGGTTAGACCCAACTGCTACAAATATCACATGGACTGCAGCAGTTATTGGCTAAGGTCAAGCGTAGTTTCTGTCCGCTTCTCAGCCTTTTGGCTAAGATCAGCACGCGATCAGATATATTGCCAGTTCTTGTTAACTTGGATCGAGTTTGTCTCTTCTGTGGGGACCAGGAATTGGATTCAGTTTGAATTTGAATTGGGTTATGAAGCAAGCAAGGAGATGGATTAAGGGCCTGTCCTGTCCACTCTGCACATTGGCTTTGTAACTCTGAGAAAGGATTGGATGTTTCTTTAAAAGCAGTCGTTCAAGAAGATGACCACCACCTTCTCAAGGGTGATTAGGGATGGATGACAAATTCTGGCCCAGACAGCGATGCCCACATCCCATGAAAGCATAAAATGGAATTACACTCAGTCGGCTTCTAATTGTTGTAGATTGAGACACTTTGGCCCAAATACCATAGCACGGATGAAATATATAATCCAGACCAACATTCTGATACAATTCTGGGTGAGGCCTGCACTGTAAGCAGCCCATTTGGGTGAGGTGTGAAGCCAAGACCCTAGTGGATTTTAAAGATTCCTCCACGTTATTTGGAAAAAGAAGGAAGGAATTGAAGTCCTTCTGCTGTCCTGGTCAACACTCCTCCCTCAGGCAACACAATCCCAAAATTAAATCTGGGGCTCAATTGTCCTGCATCTCAGGACCCAGGTATGCAGGTTCCAAGCCCGTGCATGGTCTCAGTGCACCAACTAGGGGGAGGCGATGGCCTAGTGGTATTATCGCTAGACTATTAATCCAGAAACTCAGCTAATGTTCTGGGGACCCGGGTTCAAATGCCACCACGGCAGATGGTGGAATTTGAATTCAATAAAAGATATCTGGAATTAAGAATCTACTGATGACCATGAAACCATTGTCAATTGTTGGAAAAACCCATCTGGTTCACTAATGTCCTTTAGGGAAGGAAATCTGCTGTCCTTACCTGGTCTGGCCTACATGTGACTCCAGAGCTACTCAACTGCCCTCGGGCAACTAGGGATGGGCAATAAATGCTGGACAGCCAGCGACGCCCATGTCCCACGATTGAATTTAAAAAACTAGAGCAGCTTCACGAGAGACAACTTCATAATTGGCTGCCTCTGTGTTTGCCATCCAATTAAAGATGGTGGGTGGGACTGCCATGTGACGTGATTCCCATTGAGAAGTTCCGCAGCACTGGACGACTGGCACTGGGAGAGGTGGGTGTTGCGGAGGGAGGTCAGAGGGTGCCAGGCCGCCTCAAGATAGAGGCACTCTCGTGATGCCGATTTTTCTAAAAGATCCAGAGTTAATAGGGCCATGGGTGTGGACGGGGAGCGGTTCCACAGGCCAAGGCAGAGGCCAGTTGAAGCTTGTGGCTGCATTATTGGACATTCAAAAGACGGCTCCAGTGACCCCTGACCTGTCAGCTTTGGTTTCCAGGTGCAGGACTCAATGGAGGGGCTGTCCAATACCAGAAAAGTTGGGAGAGAATGGGATGATGTCCCTTGATTGTGGCTTTAATTGGAGCACTTGGGAACCTATCTCTGTGGAGTGGATGCCTGTCCCCTTGGTGACCTGTCACTGGGTAAACTGGCCAGACACAGGACAGCATAGGGAAACCATCCCGACCGGGTCTCCCACTACTTTCACTTGGCCCCTCTCCACTGTCACCTCCAAACCCCTTTCACAGGACCAGGGAATGTCAGCCCCTCATTCTTTTATCTATGGGATCTTGCTGTGAGCAAAACAATTGCTGAATTTGCCTGAATCGTTCTTTGGACTCAACAAAATAAGTACATCAATAAGAATCATAAGAATTAGGAGCAGGAGTAGGCCATTCAGCCCTTCGAGCCTGCTCCGCCATTCAATACGGTCTTGGCTGATCTCATCTCAGCCTCATCTCCACTTTCCTGCCCTTCTTCATGACCCTTCAACCCATTACTAATTAAAAATCTGTCTAACTCCTCCTTAAATTTACTCAATGTTCCAGCATCCACCGCACTTTGGGGTAGCGAATTCCACAGATTCACAACCCTTTGGGAGAAGTAGTTTCTCCTCAACTCTGTTTTAAATTTGCTGCCCCTTATCCTAAGACTGTGACCTCTCGTCCTAGAATGTCCCACAAGAGGAAGCATCCGCTCCACGTCTACTTTGTCAATCCCCTTCATCATTTTGTATCATTGATCTCCTCTTATTCTTCTAAACTACCGTGAGTATCGGCCTAAACTGTTCAATCTTTCTTCATTCGACAAACCCCTCATCTCTGGAATCAATCTAGTGAACCTCCTCTGAACCATCTCCAATGCAACTGCATCCTTCCTCAAGTAAGGGGACCAAAACTGTACATAGTACTCCATGTGCCACCTCACTAATGCCTTGTAAAGTTGCAGCAACACTTTCTTACCTTTATACTCTATTCCTTTATCTATAAATGCCAAAATTCTACTTGATGGCCATCTGAAATATCAACAAAAAATTGCTGGAAATACTCAGCTGGTCTGGCAGCATCTGCGGAGAGAGAAACAGAGTTAATGGGGAAAATTTTACCGTCCCGCCCACCACAGGAATCGGAGCGGGCGAGGGAGACGGACCATGGAAAGGTCCGTTGACCTCAGGTGGGATTTTCCGGTTTCGGGGCGAGCGCAGCTGGAAAATCCCATCCAACGTTTCAAATCCAACGTGACTCTTCTTCAGAACTTGCTCACTCTGTTTCTCTCTCCACAGACGCTGCCAGACCTGCTGAGCATTTCCAGCAGTTTCCGTTTTTAACATCAGAATAATGAATTATCCTTTATGCAAGAAGAGGCATCACCTTGGGAAGGGCAATTAGAGATGGGCAATAAATACTGGGCTTGCCTCAGCGTTTTGAGTTGTTTCTGGGAGCTATCAGAGTATAAATAAGACCGTAAGACATAGGAGCAGAATTAGGCCACTCGGCCCATCGAGTCTGCTCTGCTATTCAATCATGGCTGATATTTTTCTCATCCCCATTCTCCTGCTTTTTCCCCATAACCCCTGATCTCCTTATTAATCAAGAACCTATCTATCTCTGTCTTAAAGACACTCAATGACCTGGCCTCCACAGCCTTCTGCAGCAAAGAGTTCCACAGATTCACCACTCTCTGGCTGAAGAAATTTCTCCTCATCTCTGTTTTAAAGAATCGTCCCTTTAGCCTGAGGATGTGCCCTCTGGTTCTAAATTTTCCCACTAGTGGAAACATCCTCTCCACGTCCACTCTATCCAGGCCTCGCAGTATTCTCTAAGTTTCAATAAGATCCCTCCTCATCATCCTAAACTCCAATGAGTACAGACCCAGAGTCCTCAACCGTTATAGTCTTACAAGTTACAAGACTTTCTCATCAAAGATTGGGAGATGTCCAAATTGGCATTTTATTGATAAGAGGAAATGAAGACTGAGGAAGGTGAGAAGTCAGAGTGAGAGAGGACAAAATGATTTCCAATTGCAAGTGGTTCAGGGTGGAGAGGGGAAAAGGAGTGTACAGGAGGGCATGTTTGAAACAAGACAGGAGAGCTTGTTAAAATGAAAACAGACAGGAAGAATAGTAATGGGAAGCTGCAGGCTAGAGGTGAGGGAAGGATAAACTGACAAGCTTCCTCATGCATTTTCTGAAAGAAAGAAAAAAAAAGAATCCCTACAGTGCAGAAGCAGGCCATTGGCCCATCAAGTCTGCACCGACGCTCCAACAGAGCAACACATCCAGGCCCTATCCCTCTCGTCCCACGTATTTACTCCACTTATCCCCCTAACCTACACATCGTGGGACACTAAGGGGCAATTTAGCATGGCCAATTCACCTAACCTGCACATCTATAGCACCCCATTCGTCTCATCTGTCTAGATGTCTCCACATTAATTCAAGCTGTCATTAATCATAGAAGCCCTGCAGTATAGAAGGAGGCCATTCAGGCCATTGGGCCTGCACTAACAACCGTCCCATCCTGGCCCTATCCCCATAGCCCAACTCATTTACCCTGCTAATTCCTCTGACACTAAGGGCAATCTTTTAGCATGGCCAATCCACCTAACCCATCTTTGGACTGTGGGAGGAAACCAGAGAGCCCAGAAGAAACCCACGCAGACACGGGGAGAACGTGCAGACTCCGCACAGACAGCCACCCAAGCCAGGAATCGAACCCGGGTCCCTGGCGCTGTGAGGCAGCAGTGCTAACCACTGTGCCACCGTGCCATCCAATACTTATCTTCTCAGTACAAGTTTAAGTTGATACCTTGATGTAGCAAAACAAAACAGTGTCAAGGCTCACCAAGCAATCAATGATCTGAACACCTAATTGATGTCTTTGGCCTCTGTTCTCAGGTCTCGCTGTCTCCGGCTCCCTCTTTTCAATCATTCCTTTCTCATGAAGGGTCAGAACAGCACCTCCTCCCTCACTGCATCAAATTCCCCCGCTGACCAAATTCCCAGTGTTAAGCGCACAATCTCGCTGCGTGCCACCAAGCTGCCACTCGACGCTACTTACTTATGCGATGAACCTTCAAATTGTATAATCTCCAGTGAACGCGTTTATAATTTTACCCAAAGCTGAGTTATATTTAGCTGATGGCCATGTCAGTTTTCCAGCAGACAGCCCGGTTTCCGCCTCACAGCTAGCTGGAATGAGACTGGTTTGAACTGCTGGAGATATTACATGAGAAAAGTTGTCAGGCTATCCATTTATAGCCTGGAGGCTGCCCCAGCTCCGACTGTCAGAGTGAGTTTCACTCCCTGTATTCAACCATACAGGAAGGTTTACGTTCGAGAGTTGCTGCCAAGTACTCGGAACCACGTGCTCCCAACACAATGAATATAAAACGTTTATCAAATAACAAGACATGTGCGAGAATTATTAATTCTCCTAAACCTTTGGGGAAAACAAGTTCAGTTAGTTTATTAGCATTTGACCCAGTTTCCAACTTTAGTATTTTTCTTTTAAGAAAAAGGTTGAATCTTTGCATTACAAAGTGTAATATTTTAGTCCAAAGATGTGCGGGTTAGGTGGATTGGCTATGCTAAATTGCCCCTTAGTGTCAGGGGGACTAGCTAGGGTAAATGCATGGAGTTGCGGGGATAGGGCCTGGATGGGACTGTGGTCGGTGCAGACTTGATGGGCTGAATGGCCTCCTTCTGCACTGTCGGATTCTATGATTCTGAAGTAACTCTCTTTTCCAAATCCTATCTGTCAAAAATATCTTGCACAAATGTGACAGGACCAAAGTCATCCACCTCAGTATGGTCCAGCTATCTACACAATGGCTGAGAGAGACAAGAGTCTCACTCATCCCCTCGAACGGTTGTTAACTAAATCCTGAGACAGACTCACTGAATTATTAATTGTCTTACATCTTTGCAAAAACAGATTCAGAAGTTAACTCGCGTTTGAGCCTGGTGTTTCTTTTGAAAAAAAGGTTTTGTGAATGCACGAGTTATGTAAGAGGTCCAAAATTTCATTGTAACTCTCCTTTCCATATCCTTTATTCAAAATGCTCCAAAACATGACTTGCTCACAGTCAACGATCCCGGTACTGTCGAGATGCCCATCAACATTTTTACTTTGCTGTCCGACAATGATCTGAGGGGATTCTTCCTACCTCACTACCCCCCTTGTGCTGTCGCAGAAAATGGCACGGTGGCACAGTGGGTTAGCACAGCTGCCTCACAGCGCCAGGGACCCGGGTTCGATTCCCGGCTTGGATGTCTATCTGTGTGGAGTTTGCTCCCACAATTCAAACATGTGCAGGTTAGGTGGATTGGTCATGCTAAATTGTAACCTAGTGTCAGGGGATTAGCAGGGCAAATACGTGGGGTTACGGGGATAGGGCTTGGGTGCCACTGTTGTTGGTGCAGACTCAATAGGCCAAATGGCCTCCTTCTGCGCAGTAGGAATTCTATGAATTGATTTGTTATTATTGTCACATGTATTAACATACAGTGAAAAGTATTGTTTCTTGCGCACTATACAGACAAAGCATACCGTTCATAGAGAAGGAAATGGGAGAGTGCAGAATGTAGTATTAGTCATAGCTAGGGTGTAGAGAAAGATCAATTTAATGCGAGGTAAGTCCATTCAAAAGTCTGACAGCAGCCGGGAAGAAGCTGTTCTTGAGTCGGCTGGTAAATGACCTCAGACCTTTGTATCTTTTTCCCAATGGAAGAAAGTGGAAGAGAGAATGTCCGGGGTGAGTGGGGAGCTTAATTATGCTGGCTGCTTTGCCAAGGCAGTGGGAAGAGTAGACAGAGTCAATGGATGGGAGGCTGGTTTGCGTGATGGATTGGGCTACATTCACAACCTATTGTAGTTCCTTGCGGTCTTGGGCAGAGCAGGAGCCATACCAAGCTGTGATACAAACAAAAAAAATGCTTGCTATGGTGCATCTGTAAAAGTTGGTGAGGGTCGTAGCTGACATGCCAAATTTCCTTAGTCTTCTGAGAAAGTAGAGGTATTGGTGGGCTTTCTTAATTATAGTGTCGGCATGGGGGTACCAGGACAGATTGTTGGTGATCTGGGCACCTAAAAACTTGAAGCTCTCGACCCTTTCTTCTTCATCTCCGTTGATCACCTGAAGAAGGAGCTTAAGGCTCCGAAAGCTTGTGGCTTTTGCTACCAAATAAACCTGTTGGACTTTAACCTGGTGTTGTTAAACTTCTTACTTCGAAATCTCTTGCAATGAAGGCCAACATACCATTTGCCTTCTTTACTGCCTGCTGCACCTGCATGCTTACCTTCAGTGACTGGTGCACAAGGACACCCAGGTCCCGCTGCACACTCGCCTCTCCCAATTTACAGCCATTCAGGTAGTAATCTGCCTTCTTGTTTTATAGTGGTAGTTGGGGGCAGTATAGTTTGGAGGCCAGAGGCTGTTCTCTGTAGCTGAGGGCATGGACCCTGGTCGTCTACCCGCTGCCAGGGATAACTTCATTTCCTCAGGAGAGGAGAGAAACAGTGGAGTGGGATGGGAAAGATCCGTGCTTCACATGGTTACCGACCGACAATGGGGCGAAGACTAAGAAAGAGCTTCTGCTGAGGGAATGCGAACAGCTTGGGGCTAAATTAAACTAAATAGTCCGAGGGAGAAGTGTGATTTACTTCACTATTAATTTTTGCGATTTGGAAAAAAGTGTGAGAAAAGAGATGAAGGTTTACAAAATGTTTATTCAACTTTAAAACACACACGAAAGGCAACAGTACAAAACACCATTTATAATAAACTTCAATAATGGTTACCCAGTACACTTAAATTACACCCCCCCCCCCGCCCCCCAACCCACTAATCCAAATCTATCTGCTTTCTTAAACTCTGAGAATACACCTTCCCCAAAACAACATCCCATGAGCCAATTCCAGCAAATAGTTACCAAACCCGACCTGTCGCTTTCTTTTGGAAATCATTCTTCTAGTTTAGAGCAGAATTTCTGGTGTCTGACACGGACAGAATCCGGCTGCTTTCTTTTCCACACAACAGTTTGATTGTCCCTGAGAGAGCCTTGCTTTGTAACTGGGTGTGGCTATGATCCAGGTCCCTAGATTGCTAGTCTCCACTTTGCAAAACAAAGCACCCATTTCACCCAGCTACTAAACTAATCTGCATCTCACAAGTCCTCAGTGCAGCTAAATCCCCATCAGTTTAAGAACATAAGAAATAGGAGCAGGAGTAGGCCATCTAGCCCCTCGAGCCTGCCCCGCCATTCAATAAGATCATGGCGGATCTGATAGTGGTTTAGTTCCACTTACCCGCCCGCTCCCCATAACCCTTAATTCCCTTATTGATCAGAAATCTATCTACCTGTGACTTAAACATATTTAACGAGATAGCCTCCACTGCATTAAATCAAGAGGTGATTATCGGGGTCAATAATACACCCCAGCCCCTGTGGTGCCCAGCGGGCGTGGAAGGTGAAGGACTCATCAGGTATTTTTATACAGTTCTCGACTTTTCATTTTGTTCCCACTTCCTGACATCACACTGCCCTGATCTTCTCATCAGATGTGGGTTAAAGTTAAAAAAGTGTCCTTTTGTGTTTTGTCCATGTGCCTTCCTCCAATTCATCCAAAGATGCACAAAGTTTATTTATTAGTGTCACAAGTAGGCTTACGTTAACACTGCAACAAAGTTACTGTGAAATTCCCCTAGTCGCCACACTCCGACGCCTGTTCGGGTACACGAAGGGACAATTTAGCACGGCCAACCCAGCTAACCAGCACGTCTTTCAGACCGTGGGAGGAAACCGGAGCACCCGGAGAAAACCCATGCAGACACGGGGAGGACGTGCAAACTCCACACAGACAGTGACCCAAGCTAGGAATCGAACCCGGGTCCCTGGCGCTGTGAGGCAGCAGTGCTAACCACTGTGCCACTGTGCAATTATTTGGTAAGGTGAGGCCAGTTCCAAGTGATTAAGCTGCCTCTATTTCAGAGAACGTGAGCACACGACGCAACAGCTACAGACTGGACTGATTTAGTTTAATAATTACAACTTGTCCTTCTGTAACATTACAAAATAATGAACACACTTCCCAGAGAAGTGGGTAGCGATTGACTGAAACGACACGATAACGTTCTCCTTCATCCTGAGTGTCTGAGGCTGGGCAAAAACCAACTGTGATGACTTCAGCCAGGCTAATGAGGTTGGCTTGCTAGAGTATGAACTACCTGATCAGTCCTTCGCCTTCCGCGCCCACTGGGCACCACAGGGGCTGGGGTGTATTATCGACCCCGATAATCACCTCTTGATTTAATGTTTTAAGTTTCCTTTCGACTTTGTTTTTGGTTCGGGCTGTTCCTCCTTCCTTTTGGGGAGCTGCCCCTTTTAATTTGACCTTAAGTTAATTTGAGTTTGTTTATTTGGTTGGTGTGAAAATACATACCTGATGAGTCCTTCCCAAACTTATTTTGAGTTAGTCTATTTGGTTGGTATTCAACAGAGATACCTGATGAGTCCTAATCGATGGTTAAGTCAGGGAGCCTCATGCTCCCTATTTAAAGCAGGCGTGTCAGACTCCCAGCCTGCATTCAGCAGGGAGCAACTGGAGAGCTGCAGATGTATGGTGTAAATAAAGTAACTTGGTGACGGGACCTCCGCCTCCGTGGAGTTATTACACCAACCTTAGCTCTGATTGGGAGTGTGCGTTTCTGCCCCTACTTTGACCTCCTTGTGTTCAGCAGCAGAGGTAGCATGGTCCCTGGGACCAAGGCCTTCGCAACTCAATGGACACGAGGGATGGGATTTCCATGCTCCCTCGCAATGTGCTTCACGATAGTGGAGGCAGCCCGCCATTGGCCAGTGGCAGGATCTTCTGATCCCGTCTCTGTCAATGAGGTTTCCCGTTCTATGCACCCCTGCCCCCACTCCCCCACCCCCCCACCCCGCCCCAGCACTGGAAAATCTGGAGGCAAGGGGTTCACCATCGGCAGGACTGGAGGATCCTGCCAGCGGGAATGGCTGGAAAATCCCAGCCACGGTCTTTATCAAATACTGAGACAGGTTAATAAATTGTCTTCAATCTCCAATTCCGTTTGACACACTTTTCAATTTAGTTCTTTTTAAAAATAGTTGTGTGTATATGTACGCACTTTGCATTAGAATCCCTACAGTGCAGAAGGAGGCTATTCAGCCCATCGAGCACCAACAACAATCCCACCCAGGCCCTATCCCCGTAACTCCACACATTTACCCCATCAATCCCTCTTAGCTGCACATCCCAGGACACTAAGCATAGCCAATCAACCTAACCCCATATCTTTTGGACAGTGGGAGGAAACCAGAGCACGCGGAGGAAACCCATGCAGACACGGGGAGAACGTGCAAACTCCACACAGACAGTAACCCGAGCCGGGAATCGAACCCGGATCCCTGGTGCTGTGAGGCAGCAGTGCTAACCACTGTGCTACCGTGCCACCCTTAGAATCCCTCTTTTCCAAATTTGTCCCATCAAAGTGTTCCAAAATGTAGTCAACGATTCCAGTATTGTCAGGTTGTCCATTGCCATTTTTACATTGCTGTCCTACAATGATCTGAGGAGATCCTTTCTACTCCACTCCCTCCGTTGTACTGTGGGAGAAAATGCATGAAGAAGCTTGTCAGTTTATCCTTCCCTCAACGCTAGCCTGCAGCGTCCTGTTCCTGCAATTCTATTTGTCTGTTTTCATTTTAACCACCTCTCCTGTCCCGTTTCCCAAAAGCTTCGAACAAGCCCTCCTGCGCACCTCTTCTCCCCACCGCATCCTGAACGATTTGCGATTAGAAATCATTTGGTGGCCTCTGATTCTCTCTCCTCACCTCTCTCAGCCTCCCCTTCCCCTTCAGGTTGAAGCTGGGCACCCTTCATTGCCAAAAATAGATCTGTGCATTTACTCAGCTTTTGATCATATCTCTCAGAAGCACCTCGAGGCACATTACGTGCAATCGATTGCTTTGAAGTGTCTGTAATTATGTAAAGTGTGTCCTCATAATCACTGCTATTTGACTTATCTAATCTCTCACAATCCTTTCAATTCGCCCTGCAGTCTCCAACGCTTCAGGCAGACTTCTTCATGTAAAACAAGACACAAGAGCAAACCTGGAGAGCTGTAGCTGTGATTCTTCTTGCTTGATGCAGTTAATTGTCGGGTGTGGCTCAGCGGGGAACATTCTTGCTTTTAAGTCATGAAGGTTCTGGGTTAAATTCTCACTCCTCAGTTTAAGCATGTGTTGGAGGTTGACTGTCCAGTGCAGTGCCCACCAACGCCTCTACTTTCTTAGAAGACTCAGGAAATTTGGCATGTCCGCTCCAACTCTCACCAACTTTTTCAGATGCACCATAGAAAGCATTCTTCCTGGTTGTATCACAACTTGGTATGGCTCCTGCTCTGCCCAAGACTGCAAGACACTACAAAAGGTCGTGAATGTAGCCCAATCCATCACGGAAACCAACCTCCCATCCATTGACTCTGTCTATACTTCCCACTGCCTTGGAAAAGCAGCCAGCATAATTAAGGACCCCACGCACCCCGGACATTCTCTCTCCCACCTTCTTCCATCGGGAAAAAGATACAAAAATCTGAGGTCACATACCATCCGACTCAAGAACAGCTTCTTCCCTGCTGCTGTCAGACTTTTGAATGGACCTACCTCGCATTAAGTTGATCTTTCTCTACACCCTAGCTATGACTGTAACACAACATTCTGCACTCTCTTGTTTCCTTCTCTATGAACGGTATGCTTTGTTTGTATAGCGCGCAAGAAACAATACTTTTCACTGTATGTTAATACATGTGACAATAATAAATCAAATCAAATCAAATCAGACGCACTGCACTGATGGAGGCAATTTCTTTTGGGACTCGATGTTCAAACGAGACAACGTCTGCTCAACATGGGCGGCACGGTGGCACAGTGGTTGGCACTGCTGCCTCACAACGCCAAAGACCCGGGTTCGATTCCCGGCTTGGGTCACTGTCTGTGTGGAATCTGCACGTTCTCCCCGTGTCTGCGTGGGTTTCCTCCGGGTGCTCTGGTTTCATCCCACAGTCCGAAAGATGTGCTGGTTAGGTGCATTGGCCATGCTAAACTCTCCCTCAGTGTACCCAAACAGGTGCCGGAGTGTGGAGACTAGGGGATTTTCACGGTAACTTCATTGCAGTGTTAATGTAAGCCTAGTTGTGACACTAATAAATAACCTTTAAAACTCGATTCCACAGAGCTATTTTGAAGAACGGCAGAGGTTTCTCCCCCGTCTCGTAGCCCATATTTATTTCTCAAGCAATATAATTAAAAGTAGATTATCGGGTCATTTATCTCCTTGCTGCTGCTGGAAGCTTGCTGAGTTCAAATTGGCAATTGCATCATTTAACAGTGACAACGTTCAAAAAGTGATGATATGATTGTAAAGTTCTTTGGGCTGTCCTGAGGTTGTGAAAGGAGACATCTCACTGCACGCTCTTTCCCCTAAAGTATCAAAGGCCAAAACTGCTCCAGAGTTGATTCCATCAAAGAATCATAGAATCCCTACAGTGCAGCAGGAGGTCATTCGGCCCATCGAGTCTGCACCGACCACAATCCCACCCAGGCCCTACCCCCGTAACCCCACACATTTACCCCACTAATCCCTCGAACCTTTCTCATTTTTTTCCAAATCAGGACATTAAGGGGCAATTTAGCATGGCCAATCCACCTAACCCGCACATCTTTGGACTGTGGGGGGGGAAACCGGAGCACCCGGAGAAAACCCACGCAGACACGGGGAGAACGTGCAAACTCCACACAGACAGTGACCCAACCCGGGAATCGAACCTGGGTCCCTGGAGCTGTGAGGCAGAAGTGCTAACCACTGTGCCACCCTCTTTGATTTCTAGTGTGTTTGGGGTCAGTTGATTTCAATCTGGGGGTGGGGGAGGCGGTGGTGGTTTGGTTGGGGGGGTGGGGGTTGGGGGCAGCATTGGAGTGGGAGTGATAATGAATCTCATCTAAATGAAGGGGACATTCAGCCTGCTTCAGATTGCTATCCTGTGGCCCCAGAGGTAAATGTTTATCTGTAGGGTTTCCGATGAAAGCAAAATTGCCCTTGGGCTATTCACCCTCACAACTTGGCCTCTTGATTTGATTTATTATTGTCACATGTATTAGTATACAGTGAAAAGTATTGTTTCTTGCGCACTATACAGACAAAGCATACCGTTCATAGAGAAGGAAAGGAGAGGGTGCAGAGTGTAGTGTTACAGTCATAGCTAGGGTGTAGAGAAAGATCAACTTAGTGCGAGGTAGGCAAAGATTGAATTAAAGCGTTGTTAGAGAGTTTGAAAGAGTTAGAATAAAGTTTCAGAAGCATAGACCGAGAGTAAAAGATAGAATTAGAATGCCGGGCACAGCTTGCAAAATGTCACCTCACTCCGGCGCCATTTTGAGAAAACAAAGTGCTCCCCATGCACTGTCTCCAGCCCCGACGCACAGTGGCAGCAGTGTGTAACTGTATCTAAGATGTACGGCAGCAACTCACCGAGGCTCCTTCAAGAGCTCCATCCAAACCCACAATCTCTGCAACATGGAGGGACACACGGGTTCATGGGAACGCCACCCTGTGCAGATTACCCTCCAAGCCACACACTGTTCTGACCAAATCATTTCCCTTCAATGTCACTGGGACAAAATCCTGGAACTCCCTCCCTAACAGCACTGTGGGTGTACCTACACCACAGGGACTGCAGCGGGTTAACGAAGGCAGCTCACCACCATCTTCTCAAGGGGCAATTAGGGATGGGCGCTCAATGCTGAAATAGCCAGTGATGCTCACATCCCATGAACGAATAATGAAATAAATTGGCCGGGGATAATTCGGGTCCAGAGAAATCTCTTCCAACATGCTCAGTTGAACGCCAATCCGACATCCCGGAAGCTTTCCCCGGAGTGGGCAGTGGAGTGGGTCCTGCTCACAGAGATGGGTAGCCGGTTAACTTTGTTAAGGCCCGAGGTCTCTCCATCACATGCCATCAGCTCAGTGATGCCTCAGAAGGAAAGGCTGTGTCTAAAGCCCAAACTAATCAGCTGGAGAGATTTCCAGAGGGACTTGGGCCCTGATGTTATTGTGCCCTGTTTGAGAACAGAGACCACTCCATCTGACGAAGGAGCATTGCTCCAAAAGCTTATGGTATTTGCTACCAAATAAACCTGTTGGACTTTAACCTGGTGTTGTGAGACTTCTTACTGTGCTTACCCCAGTCCAACACCGGCATCTCCACATCATGACTACCATCGACGCCACAAACTGCCGGCTCCAAGTG
This sequence comes from Mustelus asterias, assembly GCF_964213995.1. NCBI lineage: Eukaryota > Metazoa > Chordata > Chondrichthyes > Carcharhiniformes > Triakidae > Mustelus > Mustelus asterias. The sequence goes on along the minus strand of NC_135811.1, from coordinate 6,712,380 downwards.
GAGAGGATCTCCAAGAAGATCGCGCATATCGACACAGACATCAAGTTATTTTCACCCAGGCCTTTATTCTGAGGTTCCCCCCAGGTGGCGCTGCTGAGGCCCCAGAGCTCTGCGCCCTCGAATTGCTGCAGCATCAAGGACCCGCCCATTGTCCTTAATTGGATGTCAAGAGCAGAGGCAGCCAATTAGGAGCCACCTCCGGGACGATTGCTGTGAGCCTGAGCTTCGAGTTGATGCCAAAGTCAGAGTTCCGAGACCCACAGGAATATCCACCTCACTGAAACCACGAGAATGTCAGACTTTGAATCTTGTGGAAGAATAAACCTCACAGTCCCATCCCAGACTGATCTCAAACCGCCAACCTTTCAGTTGACAACCAAAAGCACTGACCAATTATTCCACAGAGATGGTCAGTTTTCTTTTTGGTTTTGAACTCAACATGCTCTAGTTTGTTAGCTGAGAGCCGGGATTACGAGTCTAATAACATAACCACTGCATTATTGCGCCTTGTCAAGCCTATGGACAGCACAGTGGCACAGTGGTTCTCACTGCTGCCTCACAGCACCAGGGACCCGGGTTCAATTCTCAGCCTTGGTGACTACCTGTGTGGAGTTTGTACATTCTCTATGGGTTTCCTACGGGTGCTCTGGTTTCCTCCCGCTGTCCAAAGATGTGCGGGTTAGGTGGATTGGCCATGCTAAATGGCCCCTTAATGTCAAAAGATGTGTGGGTCAGATGGATTAGCCATGGTATATTTGCCATGTTACTGGGATAGGGCCTGGGTTGGATGCCCTTCCAGAGAGTTGTTTTTTTCATTCATTCATAGGACATGAGCATCACTGGCTGGCCAGCATTTATTGCCCATCTCTCGTTGTCCCTGTTCAGAGGGCAATTGAGAGTCAAGCATATTGCTGTGGGTCTGGAGTCACACGTAGGCCAGACCAGGTAAGGACAGCAGATTTCCTCCCCTAAAGAACATGCATGAACCAGGTGGGTTTTTCTGACAGTCGACAATGATCATCAGTAGGTTCTTAATTCCAGATTTTTTAAAATGGGATTCAAATTCCACCACCTGCCGTGGTGGGATTCGAACCCAGGTCCCCAGAACATTAGCTGAGTTTCTGGATTAGTAGTCTATACCACTATGGTGGTATCTCCACCATACCACTATTGCCTTGTGGTATGGTGGAGATTTGATGAGCCTGTTGACTCTAGGGAGTCAATCGCTTCTATGGCTCTGGTGTTCTTGGGTAGCCTCCCATGCGAGTACCAACCAGACCTCACTCAGTTCAACTTTCTCCAACAGACAAGCATTAGACCAACTTTTTACTGGATTTACGTTTCAACATTAGCTTTATTTACAACACCTTGGTCATTTCTTTGTGCAATAGCAATCTCTCTTTTACCCATTTTTAGCTACACAAATTAAAATAATCGTTAAAGGAATTAACAACAGTCGTCCGTCTGCAATAGGATTGCAGACTTTCTTTCACTATTCAGCCCAGAGATTAAAGTACAAAGCTGTAGATCACGACAAGAGACTAATCCATTAAACTTGAAAGACTGGGCAAATAATGTTGTCCATAAATTTGTGATTTAACAGTAGACCACAAAGCCTGACAGTGTTTTTTTAGCGCTGTTGTCCTGTTGGGGTCCCATGGAAACAGTGTCCGTCTGATGGTGAAGATTTTTGCTTCTCTATGTGAGAGGGGGGGTAGCAGGTGCGTGTATTGAGCCAGTTTAAATTGGTGTCTCTTTAATTGATTCCAATGAAAGGTTTATATCAATTTGGAATGAATAGTCGTTTGATGGTAAGGGACTTACTTGACTGTTGCTGGAAAGAAAAGACATTTTTCATCAAAGCTTTCGGTCTTGCACTTATCAGGACGATTGATATTCTTGTGAAATGATGAGTGCAAGACTAGAAACTTTGATAAAAGAAGTCTCTCTTTTTACAGCAGTTTGGAATGTGTCAGAGGACTGGAACACAGGGTGGTAGAAATAATTGCTTCAGCTCCGCAAAGCCCTTTTAGACCACACTGTGCAACTGTGAGTAGTTCAGCACACCACACCTTTGGAAAGATATCTCAGTCTTGGAGGGAGTCCAAAGTAGGTTCACAAGAATGATACCTGAATCTAAGAGTTAAGCTACAAGGAGCGAAGCTACACACTTAGGTTGTAGCCCCCGGAATATAGACAGTGAACGGGTGATTTGATTGAACTTTCCAAGATATTATGGTGGGCAGATAGATAGACAGAGAGTGTGTACAATCTTCCCGGCTCCCTGTGTGGGCGATCGGTGCAGCGAGCTGGGAAGATAGCGTGTAAGACTTTCGTGCCAGGCGCGAATCTGTCTCATGCTGAAAGCCAACATTCTGACCGTGTTTTGCAGGCGTGACCTCCCAGTGAACAGGGCACTTGCGCAATGGCGCCCCAAGCAGTCTGCAGCCAGCTTCACCAGTGAGCTTAGGCACCCCCCTCCTCCCCTCCCACTGGTAAGAATCGCACTTCTGTCCATAAAAAGTGACAAAGTGTCATAAAATTACATTTTTTAACTCGCTCAAAAAACGGGTCTGAAACTCCCCCGTTTTCTTGCTCACTTGGCACTTCGAATATTTTTTGGGAAGGTCCTACCCACTGTTTCCATTGGCTGAGGAGTCCAGGGCAAGGGGCACGGAATAAAAGTTGGAGCTAGACTTTTCAGAGTGAAATTAGCACCAAAATCTTGCTGCTGTTTAGGCTGGTGGGATCTTACAGTCCCACCAATGGTGTAGCCCAGCCACGGGTTTCCCAGCAGCGAGGGATGTGTTCAACCGAAAACTCCATTGACAACGGTGGGACCATAAGATCCCGCCACTACTTGCGGCACACCGAACCCTCGCTGCCGCGAAACCCGCCATGGAGAGAGGAAAATCCCACCTCAGAAACACTTCCATACCCTCAGGGTGATAGACGTCCTTCCACTAATGACAATGGACGTCTGATCAATTGTTAATTTAAAATCTGAGATTGATAGATTTTTGATATCCAAAGATATCAAGGCTCATGGGGCAAATGTGGCCAAGTGGTGTTATTATAGAATTCATAGAAACCCTACAGTGCAGAAGGAGGCCATTCGGCCCATCGAGTCTACACTGACCACAATCCCACCCAGACCCTACCCCCACATATTTACCCGCTAATCCCACGCATCTCAGGACTCTAAGGGGCAATTTTTAACCTGGCCAATCAACCTAACCCGCACATCTTTGGACTGTGGGAGGAAACCGGAGCACCCGGAGGAAACCCACACAGACACGAGGAGAATGTGAAAACTCCACACAGACAGTGACCCAAACCGGGAATCGAACCCAGGTCCCTGGAGCTGTGAAGCAGCAGTGCTAACCACTGTGCTACCATGCCGTGTTAGTTGACAGATCAGCTATAATCGCATTGAATAGCGGCCCGAGGGGCCAATAAGATGGAATTGTCTGTCTCCCGGAGGTGATGGCCTAGTGGTATTATCACTAGACTATTAATCCAGAAACTCAGCTAATGGGGACCCGAGTTCAAATCCCGCCACGGCAGATGGTGGAATTTGAATTCAGTAAAAATAAATCTGGAATTAAAAATCTGCTGATGAACATGAAACCATTGTCGATTGTCAGGAAAAACCCATCTGGTTCACTAATGTCCTTTAGGGAAGGAAATCTGCCGTCCTTACCTGGTCTGGCCTACATGTGACTCCAGAGCTACAACAATGTGGTTGACTCTCAGCTGCCCTCGGGCAACTAGGGATGGACAATAAATGCTGGTCAGCCAGCGACGCCCATGTCCCACGAATGAATAAAAAAAATTTCACAGTGTGCATGCACTCTCCACAGCCCTTTGTCACCAAACTGATAGTCAAGGCCGGAGGAGTGAATGCTCCGACACACAGGGGCGGCACGGTAGCACAGTGGTTAGTACTGCTGCTTCACAGCTCCAGAGACCTAGGTTCGATTCCCGGCTTGGTTCACTGTCTGGGTGGAGTTTGCACATTCTCCTCGTGTCTGCGTGGGTTTCCTCCGGGTGCTCCGGTTTCCTCCCACAGTCCAAAGATGTGCGGGTTAGGTTGATTGGCCATGCTAAAAAAAAAATTGCCCTTAGTGTCCTGAGATGTGTAGGTTAGAGGGATTAGTGGATAAATCTGTCGGAATATGGGGGTAGGGCCTGGGTGGGATTGTGGTCGGTGCAGACTCGATGGGCCGAATGGCCTCTTTCTGTACTGTAGGGTTTCTATGACTTCTATGATTTCTCACACTTAAAAGAAACATTCATTTTCTTCATTTAAAATAAAACACAAGGCGCTGTTGGCAGACAAATTAAACACATTAGAATTTTATTTTACCCTTCTGAAACGGACATCCTGCCTGGCCTTTGTACAAATGAAAGCCTTCTTTGTAAGCGGTAGGCACCTTTCGCACTGTTTGGTACGTGGAAGAATATTGTTTGAAATTGAAATGGATCCAATGCCCCAGTTATTGAATTGAAATGAAGCACATCAGGAGGTCCTCCATCGGACTTAGACTGAAACCTAGAACAAAGCTGTGGGGTCTCATCATGTTTCTGTGCCTGTTGTTCCGTCTGCATGTATAATATATATAGTCAATCAGATCTGCAATACAGGGCTTGAGTGGTACTGTGGGGTCCTGCAAGCTCAATAAGCATGGTGCAGAGAGGACACATCCCTCTTTTGTTGCTTATTGGGCCAGTGGTGGGGAGTGGGGGGTCACTATGCTCGGTCTGAGATTGGGGTTAGAATATAAAGAACATAAACAGGCCATTCAGCCCATCCAGTCTGTCCTAGTGTTTTCCACATGGGATTCCATCTATACCATCTCAGCAGACCTTCCCATTCAGCTATTTGTCTCAACTAAGACCCTCATAAGACCCTCGTCAGACCCCACTTGGAGTACTGTGCTCAGTTCTGGTCACCTCACTATAGGAAGGATGTGGAAAAGATTGAAAGGGTGCAGAGGAGATTTACAAGGATATTGCCTGGATTGAGTGGCATGCCTTATGAGGATAGGCTGAGGGAGCTCGGTCTTTTCTCCTTGGCGAGACGAAGGATGAGAGGAGACCTAATGGAGGTGTATAAGATGTTGAGAGGCATAGATCGGGTGGACTCTCAGTGGCTTTTTCCCAGGGTGGAAATGTCTGCTACGAGAGGACACAGGTTTAAGGTGCTGGGGGGTAGGTACAGGGGAGATGTTAGGGGTAAGTTTTTCACACAGAGGGTGGTGGGCGAGTGGAATCGGCTGCCGTCAGGGGTGGTGGAGGCGAACTCAATAGGGTCTTTTAAGAGACTCCTGGATGAGTACATGGAGCTTAATAGGATGGAGGGTTATAGGTAGGTCTAGAAGGTAGGGATGCGTTCGGCACAACTTGTGGGCCGAAGGGCCTGTTTGTGCTGTAGTTTTTCTATGTTTCTTCTATGTTTCTATGTATTCCCTGTGCAAGAGAGTTTCACTTTCTAATCACTCTCTGCCTCATGAAGTTATTTATTGGGGGATTTATTAATTTCCAACTTGTATTTATGTCTCCTAGTTTTTGATTCTCCCACAAGTATAAACATTCCTGTAATGACCTCTGTGAGGTCCACGAGGTGGGCCTCTTGGAGTATGAGCTCCCTGATTGAGGCAATGATTGCCCAATCAGGGAGTCCCATCTGTGTGGATATACTGAGGAGCGTCAGAGTGACCGACACTCCGGATTCTGACTCCGTACCTGAGGCACTCTTAGCAACATGGTGGACTGTCAACTACACTCTAAACAAGGGCAGCTAGGGATGGGCAATAAACGCTGGCCAGCCAGTGATGCCCATGTCCCACGAATGAATAAAAAGATAAATTTTGTAAATAAAGGGAATTTGGTGAAGGGACATTATCCGTGCCAGCTCTGAGGAGTTATTTCAATTGCCCCTCTACGCTCTCCAACCTATTCATGATTTTAACGATCTCTATCTAGTCTCTTCTAACTCTCCTCTTCTTGAAAGGGGAAGCCCCAACGCCTTCAATCCCTCCCAGTAGCTCGAATCTCTCAGTTCTGTTCCCATCCCTGTAAACCTGATTTTTGTGCTTCCTCCACTGTTTCTGTGCCTTTTTTATATTATGGAGACTGGAGCTGTACACAGTATCTGCATCCAAGGTGTGGTCTGAACAGAACCCTGTACAAGTTTAATGTAACTTCACTACTTTTGAATTCTATACTCCCAGGAACAAATCCCAAAGCTTGGTTAACATCTTAATTACTTTGTTGACCTGTGATACTGTTTTTAATAATTGATCACCTGTGTTGATACAGCTCTTCTACCCCTTTCAGTTCTTAATCGCAAAACTGTCTGGGAGGATGGTGGAAGCAGATTCAATGAAGGGAATCGGCTAAATACATGAAAAGGTGAAACTAGATGGGGCAGAAGGGGAGACTGGCTGGGCGGCACAGTAGCACAGTGGTTAGCACTGCTGCCTCACAGCGCCAGGGACCCGGGTTCGAATCCCGGCTTGGGTCACTGTCTGTGCGGAGTCTGCACGTTCTCCCCGTGTCTGCGTGGGTTTCCTCTGGGTGCTCCAGTTTCCTCCCACACTCCAAAGATGTGTGGGTTAGGTGGATTGGTCATGCTAAATTGACCCTAGTGTCAGGGGGATTAGTAGGGTCGGTATAGACTCGGTGGGCCGAATGGCCTCCTTCTGTACTGTCGGGATTCTATGGATTCTATGATAAGTCTGTGAAAGAATTGCCATGGGCATGATGGGCTGAATGGCCTCCTGCTATGCAGCATGATTCGATGAGCCAGATTGTTATTCTGACTCGATGGATTGTTTGAATGAGTTGAAATCCGGCCCTAAGATTTCATGTTATTATCCCTGCCAACCTCAAGAACGCCACAGTTACATTGGAAAATGTACAGGGTGGGCAGCTCTTTGGCAAATGAGCTTGAACCTGTCTTTGTACACTTGTCTCGAGCTACAAAGCCAAGAATCCCATTTATTTTCCATCCACCCACACCAACGAGCTTGCTTTGATGTCTCTTTGAACAGACAGCATCTCTGGCCAGGCACTGATCCCTCAGTACTGCATTGGCAATGCCCGCTGTGGTGAGAGGTTTGAATGTTTGACAGGGTTTTGGGCTATTCCTGCTGTGAAGATGGTCTGGAAGAACTGCATCGTTTCCTAAGTTATGCCGGACAACCTGGAGAACCTGTGTTGAAATCTGCTTCCAACCCCACCCCAGCCCCACGCCCCCACTCCATCACAGTCCCATTCCCACTCCCCACCTTCTCACCAAGTCCTGAAATGTAGCTCGAACCCACAATGTGTTAGCTGGGAGGTGAACGCATGACCCTGAGCCCAGCATGGCTCACTGCAGCACTGACACCAGGAGACAGTTCATTACTTTCCCACAGAGTCCAAATCCAACAAATAAAAAATAGAATCACAGAATTGTCACAGTGCAGAAGGAGGTTAATCAGTTTGTTGAGACCATTCTGGTACTCTACAAGAGCAGTTTAGCACGTTCCACTCTCCCGTCCTTCCCCGAGAGCCCAGGAAATGTTTTCCCTCCGTGTGGTTACCCAATTTCCTTTGGAAAGCAGCACTCGAATCGGCCCCCACCATACTCTCAGACAGTGCATTCCAGATCCTAACCGCTCACTGTGTGAATCTGTCTCCACCACACTCTCAGACAGTGCATTCCAGATCCTAACCGCTCACTGTGTGAATCTGTCTCCACCACACTCTCAGACAGTGCATTCCAGATCCTAACCACTCACTGTGTGAATCTGTCTCCACCACACTCTCAAACAGTACATTCCAGATCCTAACCGCTCACTGTGTGAATCTGTCTCCACCACACTCTCAGACAGTACATTCCAGATCCTAACCACTCACTGTGTGAATCTGTCTCCACCACACTCTCAGACAGTACATTCCAGATCCTAACCACTCGCTGTGTGAATCTGTCTCCACCACACTCTCAGACAGTGCATTCCAGATCCTAACCGCTCACTGTGTGAATCTGCCTCCAACACACTCTCAGACAGTACATTCCAGATCCTAACCGCTCACTGTGTGAATCTGTCTCCAACACACTCTCAGACAGTACATTCCAGATCCTAACCGCTCACTGTGTGAATCTGCCTCCAACACACTCTCAGACAGTACATTCCAGATCCTAACCGCTCACTGTGTGAATCTGCCTCCAACACACTCTCAGACAGTACATTCCAGATCCTAACCGCTCACTGTGTGAATCTGTCTCCAACACACTCTCAGACAGTACATTCCAGATCCTAACCACTCACTGTGTGAATCTGTCTCCACCACACTCTCAGACAGTGAATTCCAGATTCTAACCGCTCACTGTGTAAAAAGGTTTTCCTCTTGTCACCTTTAGTTCATTTAAAATATGAGTCCTTTGCCAGTGAGGCCAGTTTCTCTTTTCTGGTTGATGCTGTCTGGAACCCTCATGCTTTTTAACAACCTCGATCAAATCTATTCTCATTGTTCTCTAAGGCAACAAATAAGAGCTTCCCCAATTTACCCACGTAACTGAAGTGTCTCGTTCCTGGAACCATTCTCAGAAACCTTTCTGCCCCATTCTCTACATATAGACAAATATCGAAGTGTATGAATGCTGCTTCAATGACTTTCTGCAAACATTCGTTAGCTCCACTCGACTGCAGTAGAATAACATTATGCGTGCAGCTTGCTGTTTTCCATTGCATAAAAGCAAATTACTGCGGATGCTGGAATCTGAACCCAAAAGAGAAAACGCTGGAAAATCTCAGCAGGTCCGGCAGCATCTGTAAGGAGAGAAAAGAGCTGACGTTTCGAGCCCAGATGACCCTTTGTCAAAGCTAAAAGGCAGAGATATCTCCCACTTTCTCTGCCTTTTCGCTTTGATAAAAGGCTCATCTGGACTCGAAACGTCAGCTCTTTTCTCTCCTTACGGATGCTGCCAGACCTGCTGAGATTTTGGTTGCTGTTTTCCATTGTTCTAGTGGTTGCTAGTAAGAGCTAGGTTTTGGTGTGGTCAGTATGACACTGGTGGTCCAGTTAACTGTATTACTCGATACAGTGCTTGCTTCTGTGGATTTAAATAGTGAGCTGTGTGTGTGTATCAAAAACTAGCAGAGTTAATATTTGAGAATCCTCACATTGGTTGGACATGTTTAGTCAGAAGTTTGGTGAAAAAAATCTATCATCATGTTTAACAGTCTCCAAACTGTTCAGAAACACAGAGAGATGGAATTTCTGCTCTCCTGAAAGAAGAGCTCAAGAAATTGGCCAATCAGCCATGATCTAATTCATAGAATTCCTCCTATCCAGGAGGAGGGCATTCGGCCCATCGAGTTTGCACCGACTCTCTAACAGAGCACCTTATCTAGGTCCACCTCCCCAGCCCTATCCCTGTAACCCCACACATTTAACATGGCTAATCCCCCTAGCCTCAACATCTTTGGACTCCAAGGGGCAATTTAACATGGCCAACCCACCGATCTTTGAAGCGTGGGAGGAAACCAGAGCACCCAGAGGAAACCTCACACAGACACGGGGAGAACATGCAGACTCCGCACAGACGCTGATCCAAGCTGGGAATCGAACCCGGGTCCCTGGCGCTGTGAGGCAGCAGTGCTAACCCACTGTGCCACCGTGCGTGGCAGAACAGGCTCAAGAATGATGCAACAATATTCCAATGTTCCTGGGAAAGTTCTCTAATTTCAGCCGTGTGTGTGTGGCAGGGTGCACGCACAGTGATATAAAGGGGGAGATGGTTCCATAATGCAGAAAAAAAATCCATGTTATTTATAAAGGAACCATGGAAGGAAATGTAACCTGTTCAGTAAATTTGCATTCGCACTTGTTCCCGCTGTGAGATTTGTATGTCTCTGCATACTTTATGCATTTTGTATCATGCCAATGCATCAAAGCACTTCCCTCAGATCTGCATCGACTCAGGAGCTGGTGATGATATTCCGATCAGACTTCCAGCTGTCAAACACGGATCATTATGTTTGCTCAGGATCTTGGGCGTGTGGAACCTCAGCGGTAACTTCTGCCGAGCGCACAAATTATTGACAGAGCTTTGCGTGCTGCTGTGTCTGCCTCCAGAGCTGCTGCGTCCCAAGTGCAGCAAAACCAGTGACTGGAAAAGGCAGACAAGACAACGGGTGCAGGGGAAATATGCAGCCTGATGGTGTGACAGCCCCAACCAGCGTTCCCATTTCCATTCACCCTTGCGGGATTCCTGTTGGTCAAACCACGTCCCGTTCAAAGAACAAAGAACAAAGGAATAAAGAAAATTACAGCACAGGAACAGGCCCTTCGGCCCTCCAAGCCTGCACCGACTGAACTAAAACCCCTTATCCTGCCAGGGACCATATACCTCCATTCCCATCCTATTCATGTATTTGTCAAGACGCCCCTTAAAAGTCACTACCGTATCTGCTTCCACTACCTCCCCCGGCAATGAGTTCTGGGCACTCATCATCCTCTGTGTAAAAAACTTGCCTCGTACATCTCCTTTCAACCTTGCCCCTCGCACCTTAAACCTGTGCCCCCTAGTAATTGACTCTTCCACCCTGGGAAAAAGCTTCTGAATGTCCACTCTGTCCGTGCCCCTCATAATCTTGTAGATTTCTATCAGGTCGCCCCTCAACCGCCTTCGTTCCAGTGAGAACAAACCAAGTTTCTCCAACCTCTCCTCATAGCTAATGCCCTCCATACCAGGCAACATCCTGGTAAATCTTTTCTGTACCCTCTCCAAAGCCTCCACATCCTTCTGGTAGTGTGGCGACCAGAATTGAACACTATATTCTAAGTGCGGCCTAACTAAGGTTCTATAAGCTGCAACATGACTTGCCATCACTTCCATCGAAAAGACTAACTAGTATTTCTCTTCCATTTTTCCGGACACCCCAGAGCACTTTACCCCCACTGCCGTGCGTTTGAAGTGTTGGCGCAGTTGTAACGTAGGAAACACTGCAACCAATTTGTGCACAGCAAGCTCCCATAAACACCAGTGTTTAATGACCAGATAATCTGTATTACAGATGTTGGTTGAGGGATAAATATTGGCCAGGATATGGATTCTGTATGGCTTGTTATAAATTACCACAAAGTTAGCATAAATTCCACAGTGCGATGGGACTAGGGGTAAAATCTCTTCCCATTTTGTCCCATTGTGGAATTTCCAATTGATCTGACCTCTTTTCTCAGAATCAGAGAATTGTTGCAGTGCAGAAGGAGGCCATTTGGCCCATCGCGTCTACACTGGCTCCCCAAATGAGCATCGTGACTTAGTGTCGTTCCCCTGCCTTTTCCCCGATACCCCTGCACATTGTTTCTATTCAAGTAATCATCTAATGCCATCTTAATGCCTCAACTGAACCTGCCTCCAGCGCACTTCCAGGCAGTGCATTCCAGACTCAGCGTGTGAAAAAGTTTTTTCTCACATCGCATTTGCTTCTTTTGCAAATCGTTTTAAATCTGTGCCTCTCGTTCTCGATCCTTTTACAACTCTGTCCAATCCCCTCATGATTTTGAACATCTCTATCAAATCTCCTCTTAGCCTTCTCCTCTCGAAGGAGAACAGTCCCAACCTCTCCAATCTGTCCTCATAATTGAAGTTTCATTTCCATTTCTCTCAATCTTTTCCATCTCTTTTCAATCAGATTGTGCAGAATCTCCATGACCAACTGTTTGCCGTTGACTGCTGTTGTGCAGACTCTTGATCGGATGGATCAGATTCTGATCCCTTTCATTGGCTTAGGATAGAACCCCAATCAACCAAACACTTCCCTATTCATTGTCATCAAAGAAAATCGCAATGAATTCAACAAACCAAGATGATGCACCTCAGACTCTCAGTTTGCAGGGCGCTGTGGGCTGTGGGCCAGCAGGGGTGGCACAGTGGTTGGCACTGCTGCCTCACAGCGCCAGGGACCCGGGTTCGATTCCCGGCTTTGGGTCACTGTCTGTGTGGAGTCTGCACATTCTCCCCGTGTCTCCGTGGGTTTCCTCCGGGTGCTCCGGTTTCCTCCCACAGTCTGAAAGACATGCTGGTTTGGTGCAGTGATCCGAACAGGCGCAGGAGTGTGGCGACTAGGGGAATTTCACAGTAACTTCATTGCAGTGTTAATGTAAGCCTACTTGTGACTAATAAATATACTTTACCGTGGGGTTTGTATCTGGTATCCACTAGTTGTGAGCAGTATGATGGCACAGTGGTTAGCACTGCTGCCTCACAGTGCAAGGGACCTGGGTTTGATTCCCGGCTTAGGTCACTGTCTGTGCGGAGTCTGCACATTCTCCCCGTGTCTGTGTGGGTTTCCTCCGGGTGCTCCGGTTTCCTCCCACAGTCCGAAAGATGTGCTGGTTAGGGTGCATTGGCCATGCTAAATTCTCCCTCAGTGCACCCGAACAGGAACCGGAGTGTGGCGACTAGGGAATTTTCACAGTAGCTTTACTGGGATGCTACCGGAACTTGATGGTTTGTGTTATAAGGAGAGGCTGGATAGACTGGAACTTTCTTCCCTGGAGCATAGGAGGCTTAGGGGTGAACTTATAGAGGTCTATAAAATAATGAGGGACAAAGATCAGCTAGATAGTCAATATCTTTTCCCAAAGGTAGGGGTGTCTAAAACTAGAGGGCATAGGTTTAAGGTGAGAGGGGGGAGATACAAAAGGGTCCAGAGGGGCAATTGTTTCACTCAGAGGGTGGTGAGTGTGTGGAACAAGCTGCCAGAGGTAGTAGTAGAGGCGGGTACAATGTTGTTTTTTAAAAAGCATTCAGATAGTTACATGGGTAAGATGGGTCTAGAGGGATATGGGCCAAATGCGGGCAATTGGGACTAGCTTAGGGGTAAAAACTGGGCAGCATGGACAAGTTGGGCTGAAGGGCCTGTTTCCATGCTGTAAACCTCTATGACTCTATGACTCTCTGACTTCTTTGCAGTATTAATGTACGCTACTTGTGACACTAATAAATAAACTTCAAATATGACCCGGGGTGCCCTTTCTTATCATTATCATGAGCTGATATCCTGTGATTGAATTAATGACAGAGTTTACAGCACAGAAACAGGCCATTCAGCCCTAATGGTCCATGCTGGTTTTGAGGTTCCATGTTATCCTCCTCTTCACTCCACCCTATCTTCATAATCTTCTATTTCTTTCTCCCTCAAATGTTTATCCAGCACCTTCCCTTAAATCTACATGTTCTATTTACCGCAACTGCTCCACGTTGTAGTGAGTCTCACATTCCCACTACCCTCTGGGTATAATTGTGACACTGATTTTCTTGAAGAACGCCACGATTTACTGTTGTGCTGTTTATCAGTCGTTGCTAAGCTGTGAATCGAAGGAGGGAGGTGTTGCTTAGAGCTCGGAACATAACAATCCTGTGACTGTTTCACTCCAAGAGTGTTCCTGAAGGTGCTGGACTAATGATGCATCGCCTTGAATGGTCCATTTGTACATAGTGTAAGCTTCAAATGTCTGCAATGGCTCAGTGGACATCTCTGCTGCCTCAAGTAATAAGGTTGTGGGTTCATCGTCCACTCCAGTGCAGTACACACAAAGAATAGGAGCAGGAGTAGGCAATTTGGCCCCTCGGACCTGCTCTGCCATTCAGTAAGATTCTCCCCGTGTCTGCGTGGGTTTCCTCCGGATGCTCCAGTTTCCTCCCACGCTCCAAAAATGTGCTGGTTAGGCGGATTGGCCGTGCTAAATTGCCCATTAGTGCCAGGGGGATTAGCAGGGTCAATATATGGGGTTACAGGGATAGGGCCTGGGTGGGATCGTTGTCGATGCAGGCTCGATGGGCCAAATGGCCTCCTTCTGCATTGTAGGGATTCGATGATTCTATGATTCTAAGATCATGGCTGATCTGAGTAAAGTTTATTTATTAGCCACAAGTAGAGTTACATTAACACTGCAATTAAGTTACTGTGAAAATCCTCGAGTCGCCACAGTCCAGCGCCAGTTCGGGTCAATGCACCCTAACCAACACGTCTTTCAGAATGTAGGAGGAAACCGGAGCACCCGGAGGAAACCCACGCAGACACGGGGAGAACGTGCAGACTCCGCACAGACAGTGACCCAAGCCGGGAATCGAACCCGGGTCCCTGGCGCTGGGAGGCAGCAGTGGATCTGTGCCACCGTGCTGTTTGTGTTGAGTTTCACATTCTCATCTATCCCCGATATCCTTACCAACAAGAACCTATCTCGCTCCGCCTTAAAAACATTCAGCGACCCCATTCCGCTCCCTTGATAGAATCCTTACAGTGTAGAAGGAGGCCATTCAGCCCATCGAGTCCACACCAACAACAGTCCCACGTCAGCCCTATCCCTGTAACCCCACAGATTTGCCCCACTAATCCTCTAACCTACGCATCTCGGGACACTAAGGAGCAATTGAGTACGGCCAATCCACCTAACCCACACATCATTCGGACTGTGGGAGGAAACCGGAACACCCGGAGGAAACCCACGCAGACACGGGGGGAATGTGCAAACTCCACGCAGACAGTGACCCAAGGCCGGAATTGAACCCGGGTCCCTGGAGCCATGGGGCAACAGTGCTAACCACTGTGCCACCGTGCCACCCTTCTGAGGCAGAGAGTTCCAAAGTCACACAACCCTCTGAGAGATAAACATTCTCATCTCTGTCTGAAAAGGGCAACTCTTTATTTTAAAACAGTGCCTCCTAATTCTGGACCTACCCACCAGAGGGAACAGGGAGGTCAGTAATTCATCCCATTACAGAGATGCCCAATAGTTCAAACATCCACTTCCTCTTTTCACTCTGGAATCAGATCATTCTCTGGCTGGCATGAGCTGAAACTATTAAAATGAATAATTCTGTGTGAGGATGGACAGCCCTTACTTGTACTTGAGCTGCTTTTGGAGGTTGAGTGATTAAATGGGATAAGCTACACATGTGACATAAATGTGTTTAGAAATTCATACGAATAAGTCAAAGGACAGCCTGATGTAACTTCTGTAATGCCAGCTGTGGCTCCTCACTCCCAAAGCAGCACAAAGAACAAAGAAAAGAACAAAGAACAGTACAGCACAGGAACAGGCCCTTCGGCCCTCCAAGCCCGTGCTGGTCATAATGCCCTAACTAAACTAAAACAAAACCTTCTGCCCTTACTTGGCCCCTATCCCTCGATTCCCTCCCTATTCATAGAGTCATAGAGGTTTACAGCATGGAAACAGGCCCTTCATCCCAACTTGTCCATACCGCCCTTTTTTTTAAACCCCTAAGCTAGTCCCAATTGCCTGCGTTTGGCCCATATCCCTCTATACCCATCTTACCCATGTAACTATCTAAATGCTTTTTAAAAGGCAAAATTGTACCCGCCTCTACTACTACCTCTGGCAGCTTGTTCCAGACACTCACCACCCTCTGTGTGAAAATATTGCCCCTCTGGACACTTTTGTATCTTTCCCCTCTCCCCTTAAACTTTCCCCCTCTCACCTTGAATCTGTGCCCCCTTGTAATTGACAGGGTGGATAGTCAGAGGCTTTTCCCCAGGGTGGAAGTGCCAATTACACGGGGGCACAGGTTCAAGGTGAGAGGGGGAAAGTTTAAGGGAGATGTGTGGGGGAAGTTTTTCACGCAGAGAGTGGTGGGTGCCTGGAACGCGCTGCCAGAGGAGGTGGTGGAAGCAGGCACATTAGCAACATTTAAGAGGCATCGGGATGGGTACATGAATAAGGAGGGAATAGAGGGACTCGGACTGATTAAGGGCAGAAGGTTTATTTTTTAGTTTAGTTAGGGCCTCATGATCGGCGCTGGCTTAGAGGGCCGAAGGGCCTGTTCCTGTGCTGTACTTTTCTTTGTTCTTTGATGGGTATGCATTTGGGGCAGATCTCCATTTTGATTCAGTGATCAATTGGCTTTTAACCCTCCTCTCTCTCTCTCTCTCTATTCTCCCAGGACAGCGATGATGGAGAGGTGGATAAAAACAAATGCTGCACCCTCTGTAACATGTTCTTCACCTCCGCAATTGTAGCACAGTCTCATTATCAAGGGAAAACACACGCAAAGAGAATGAGACTGGTGCTGGGGGAGCCGCCTGCCCCTCCCAGGACAACAGGTAAGCTTCCTCTGGGACATCCTGACAGGGATCAGGGTGTGACTGGCTTCGCAAAGATCACGGCTGTTTGGCCAGGTTTCTGCAACTGGCGGCCTGCATTCCTCAACACAAACCAGTTGTACCATTCCACACTCTCCACACCATCATCACCAGCTTCCCCCCCCCAGGCCGGGTTTGGTTGCCAACCCTCCGGGATTGTCCCGGGGTCCCTGGGGATGGATCAGGTCTCAGCCGCGGCTCACTGTTGCTGCAGAGTCAGAGCATCGTGTGTTCAAATCCCTGCTCCGGAAACCTCGAGTGCAAAATCTAGACACTGCCGGTATCGGGGGGGGAGTGCTGCACTGTCAGAGGTTCCGTCTACCAGCTGAAAGCCAGGGGAATGTCTGCCCTCTCTGTTGGATGTCAAACATTTCACAGCTCCTGTATCTAGGAAGAGCAGGTAAGTCCTCCTTGGTGTTCAGACTAATATTTATCCCTCACCAACTTGCTGAGGACTGCATGTGTGTTCTTTACGATGCTCCCTTCTCCAGAATAGTATCACCACAACATCTTCCTCATCCACCTGATAGAGCGGACAGCGCCCATTGAAAGATGGCCAAGTGGAGACGCTGGGGTAGTGGTATTGTCACTGGACTAGTAATCCAGAGGTCCAGGCTAATGCTCTGGGGACACAGGTTCAAAGCCCACCACAGCTGCTGTTTCTGGCGGCACGGTGGCACAGTGATTAGCACTGCTGCCTCAAAGCGCCAGGGACGTGGGTTCGATTCCCGGCTTGGGTCACTGTCTGTGCGGAGTCTGCACATTCTCCCCGTGTCTGCGTGGGTTTCTCTGGGTGCTCCGGTTTCCTCCCACAGTCCATAAGAAATGCTGGTTAGGTGCATTGGCCATGCTAAATTCTCCCTCAGTGTACCCGAACAGGCGCCGGAGTTTGGCAGCTCGGGAATTTTCACAGTAACCTCACTGCAGCGTTAATGTAAGCCTACTTGTGACACTAATAAAAATAAATAAATAAAGTAGCTGGTGGAATTTAAAATTAATGAAAAGTTGGTCTCAGTAGTGATGACCATGAAACTATCATTGGTGTAAAAATCCATCTGGTTCACGAATGCTCTTTAGGGAAGGAAATCTGCTGGCTTACCTGGTCTGGCCTACATGTGATCCAATGTGGCTGACTCCTAACTACCCTCTGAAAGGGCAATTAGGGAAGGGCAAAAATTGCCAGTGATGCCCACATTCCATGAAATAATAAAGATTTTTTAATGAATCTTGGATCACTCGCTCGGTAGCAAAATAGGTTGCTGGCGTAAATATTGTGCTCTAGTCTCTGGAGTGGGATTTGAACCTACAACCTTCTGATTCAAAAGCCAGGGTACTGCCCACTGAGCTGAACCTGGTACACTATCTCATTGCTGTTGGTGGGGGCCTGCTGTGCGCACCTGCCACATTTCCTATCGTGTAACCATGGCAACATTTCAAAGATGTGTCATTGGCTTTGAAATACTTTTTTTTAAATTCATTCGTGGGACATGTGCGTCGCTGGCTGGGCCAGCATTTATTGCCCATCCCTAGTTGCCCTTGGGAAGGTGGTGATGAGCTGCCTTCTTGAATCGCTGCAGTCCATGTTCTGTGGCTTAGCCCACAATGCTGCTAGGGGGGGAGTTCCAGGACTTTGACCCAGCGACTGCGAAGGGACGGCGATATAGTTCCAAGTCAGGATGGTGACTTGGAGGGGAACTTGCAGGTGGTGGTGTTCCATTTCTCTGTACTATGGCACAGGACATTGATGGGCTATATAGTCTCACTGTGTGCTGTAATGACTCTGTTTATTTGTGGGTGGATAGAATAGGCTTTCCTCGTTGGCACAGATGGATGTTCTATTTTAATTCTTCTCCAAATGGAGGCCAGACGCTGTTATCTGAAGAGGAGCCATTAGGATGGATTCCAGTACAGTAATGTTCAGGCGCAAGTGTGTTGAATCTAATTGCAAGCACTCTGCACTAATGTACTGGAGGTTAATTTCATTGAGCACCGATTTAAATTAGTAAAACATCATTCTTAATGTTCACAGAGCCAGGGAGGCTAACCTTTGGGAAATCAAAACTGGAATCAGCGATGCGATCACTCAGCTGATTATTAAAAACGTGTTAATTACAATGTTCCGAAATTGCATTACTTGCTCCTGATTAAATGCTTCCCGTGCATTTGTCACTGCATTTCTCGAATCCCTAAAGCAACCTTCTTTCATGACTTGTGTTTTTTTCAGTTTGAAAAGTCTTTGCTCCTTCTAGTTTTGCAATCGCCAGCTCCAGCCTCCTGTCTGAGGCCAAACCAACCCATTCACAACATTGGTTTGTGCTTTCTCTTTTGTTCCTCCAGTCACTGGATGTGGGCATCATTGGCTGGGCCAGCATTTGGTGCCCATCCCTATTGGCCCTTGAACTGAGTGGCCTGCTGGGCCATTTCAGAGAGACGTTAAGAGTCAACCACATTGCTGTGGCTCTGGAGTCACATGTAGGCCAGACCGGGTAAGGACGGCAGATTTCCTTCCCTAAAGGGACCAGAGTGAACCAGATGGGTTTTTGCAACAGTTAGTGAAGGATAGCTTCATGGTCACCATCCTTCTTCCCACACCTAGTGGTGCACTAAAGCAGACCTTTGTCTGTTTCTATAGATAGTAATTCCCGGAACAGGTCGCTGGTCTGTCGCCAGGGGCTTATAGCTTGAGGGACGCCACTCCACATCAAGTGTGGCTTACCAGAAGTCTCTCCCTTTCTTGCCGCCAACATTGGCATGTTTGGAAGGATTTTTTAAATTTACTTAAGTAGGCTTACATTAACACTGCAATGAGGTTACTGTGAAAATCCCCGAGTCGCCACATTCCAGCGCCTGTTCGGGTACACTAAGGGAGAATTTAGCACGGCCAATGCGCCTAACCAGCACGTCTTTCAGACTGTGGGAGGAAACTGGAGAACCCGGAGGAAACCCACGGGGAGAATGTGCAGACTCCGCACAGACAGTCAGGGAATCACACCCGACTCCCTGATGCTGTGGGGCGGCACGGTAGCACAGTGGTTAGCACTGCTGCTTCACAGCTCCAGGGACCTGGGTTCGATTCCCGGCTTGGGTCACTGTCTGTGTGGAGTTTGCACATTCTCCTCGTGTCTGCGTGGGTTTCCTCCGGGTGCTCCGGTTTCCTCCCACAGTCCAAAGATGTGCGGGTTAGGTTAATTGGCCATGCTAAAAAATTGCCCTTAGTGTCCTGGGATGCGTAGGTTAGAGGGATTAGTGGGTAAATATGTAAGGATGTGGGGATAGGGCCTGGGTGGGATTGTGGTTGGTGCAGACTCGATGGGCCGAATGGCCTCTTTCTGTGCTGTAGGGTTTCTAAGTTTCTCAGTGCAAACCCTTGTGCCACCTATTGCAGGTTGACTCTCAACCTGTTTGGCCGTGTTATGAATGCACCTTCCTTGGCCATCAAGTCCTGGGGTAGGTCTCGAACCCAGAGCTTCAGACTCAGAAGCAGGGATGCTAATGCACTGTCCACAAGACCACCTATGTTCACTGTGACTATGATTAACTTTATAACTCCAGATTTATTGACTGTATTCAGATTCCGCGAGCTGCCATGTGTCCCCAGATTATTAGGCTGGGCCTCTGGATTACCCACCCAGTGACATTGCCACCATGCCAGTATCTCCCCCATTTGACCCTCAGGTGAGTCCCTGACCACAATTCTGCACCTTCACCAAGACTGCCGATTCTCCCTGTCTGTATCAGCACCTGACTCCACCCCTTGCTTCAGCTCATTTGCTGATGAAACCCTTATCCCACCCCTTTGTTATCTCTCAACTTGATTATTCGTACACCCTCCCTGATGACCCACCGTCCACCAAGACAAATTTCACCATCTCCTGTTCCAGCAATCCTTGTGTTATAAAGTAGAGGTGGATCTCCCCTCTGAGAACTAACACCCAAACGCCCAAAGAGGAGTACCTCACCCTATAATCTGTAAAAGGTGTGTGTGAAGTGGTGTGACCTGCTCTTCAGCAACTCCTAGTGGTTAAATACAAAATAAATCCCTGACACTCTCTCTAAAATCAACACATAACTATTTATTTATCTAATTACAGTGAGCAAATTAACTAAACTATTAACAAACCGAATAAATCCCTTCTAACTATTAACTATTCCCGAATAAAACAAGATTCTAATGGAACGCTGTTCCAATAAATACAATTCCCACTCATTAACAAAAATAGAATTTAGTCACTCCCTAAATTACAACCAGGTTTGGTGCCTTCCAGAATATTCTGGGTCTTCTCTGTTGATTCTTCTGCTGAAACTTCTTTCTTCTTTGGTGCCTTTGCTATCGAGATGGTGCTTTCTCTAAGACACAGATGAAGTTATAAGAGCCAGGATTCTCTTTCTTGAGAGAGAGAGAGAGAGAGCTATGAGCTGTTATCTTGGGCAGGTGGCAGTTGCTCTCCTCAGTTTGTCCCACTGTCCCCTTCTTTTATACCCGTGATGACATGTCAATATTTCCCACAGAAGGATTGGTCCTAGGTTGTCAAAACCATCAGATTTAAATTTAATAGGTCTTGGTATCTAAGTGCCTGATTCAAATTGATTGACTAAATTCAAAAGCCTATTGTCTTGGTAACACTGCTGCTTGGCCTTTCGATGCAGATGTTTCAGTTTGGGCTCTCTGTGTACTTTCATTCTAAAAATCTCTAAGCACAGAAAAAGCACCACCTTTTAAAGGGACCACGCAACACTTTCCTCCCTAGCATTTTATACAAACACCAATTTCTACCTCCCAACTTCGCAACACTTGACTTCAAATCAGTTAAGACTTCACCCTCTCCCAACATTTATAAACATCTCTAGCCTGACAACCTTCTGAGATGTCTGTACTCCTCCAATGCTGTTCTTGTGACCAGTGCTATCACGTGGCACTTACTCAGCAATAACCTGCTCAGTGATGCCCAGTTTGGGTTTCGCCAGGGTCACTCAGCTCCTGACCTCATTACAGCCTTTGTTCAAACATGGACAAAACACCTAAATTCCAGAGGTGAGGTGAGAGTGACTGCCCTTGACATCTAAGTAGCATTTGACCGGATGTGGCATCAAGGAGCCCCAGCAAACTGGAGTCAATGAGAATCAGGGGGAAAACTCTCCATTGCTTGAAGTCAGACCTGGCTCAAAGGTTGTGGTGGTTGGAGGTCAGTCATCTCAGCTCCAGGACATCTCTGCAGGAGCTCCTCAGGGTTAGTGTCCTAGGCCCAACCACCTTCAGCTGCTTCATCAATGACCTTCCCTCTGTCATAAGGTCAGAAGTGGGGATGTTTGCTGATGATTGCACAATGTTCAGCACCATTCACGACTCCTCAGATACTGAAGCAGTCCACATAAACATTGTGACTACCAGGGCAGGTCAGAGGCTGGAAATTCAGCGTAAGTAACTCACCTCCTGACTTCCCAAAGCCTATCCACCATCTATAAGGCACAAGTCAGGAATGTGATGGAATACTCCCCACTTGCCTGGATGGGTGCAGCTCCAACAACACTCAAGAAGCTCGACACCATCCAGGATAAAGCAGCCCACTTAATTAGAACCCCAGTCACCACCTTTGTCTCATCTGTCTAGGTGTCTCCACATTAATTCAAGCTGTCATTAGTCACAGAATCCCTGCAGTACAGAACGAGGCCATTCAGCCCATTGAGCTTGCACCAACAACATTCCCACCCAGGCCCTATTCCTGTAACCCCACGTATTTATCCTGCTAATTAATCTGACACTAAGGGGCCATGTTTTAGCATGGCCAATCCACCAAACCCATCTTTAGAGTGTGTGAGAGAACTAGAGCACCTGGAGGAAACCCACACAGACACGGGGAGAATGTGCAAACTCCACACAGACAGTGACCCAAGCCGGGAATCGAACCCTGGTCCCTGGTGCTGTGGGGCAGCAGTGCTAACCACTGTGCCACCGTGCTGTCCATAAGGGAGGTTCAACTACTTCACAACCAATGAATTACTTTCTGAAGTGCAGCCACTGCTGTAATGTAGGAAGGGTGGCAGCCAGTGTGTGCACAGAAATATCCCACACAGGTGAGATAAACAACCAGACCTGTTTCTAGTTGCAAGTCGCTGTTGGAATGTAAGCACCTGGATTAGACACAGCAGCCACTCCAATTCTTTTTTGATTTGATTTGATTTAGTATTGCCACATGTATTGGGAGACAGTGAAAAGTATTGTTTCTTGCGCGCTATACAGATAAAGCATACCGTTCATAAAGAAGGAAAGGAGAGAGTGAAGAATTACAATCATAGCTAGCGTGTAGAGAAAGATCAACTTAATGTGAGGTAGGTCCAATCAAAAGTCTGACAGCAGCAGGGAAGAAGCTGTTCTTGAGTCGGTTGGTACGTGACCTCAGACTTTTGTATCTTTTTCCTGATGGAAGAAGGTGGAAGAGAGAATGTCCGGGGTGTGTGGGGTCTTTGATTATGCTGGCTGCTTTGCCGAGGCAGCGGGAAGTGTAGACAGAGTCAATGGATGGGAGGCTGGTTTGAGTGATGGATTGGGCTTCATTCATGACCCTTTGTAGTTCCTTGAGGTCTTGGGCAGAGCAGGAGCCACACCAAGCTGTGATACAACCAGGAAGGATGCTTTCTATAGTGCTGGTGATGCCAGTAAGAGTTACCCAATATTTCAAAGTGTTTAACAATGCATGGAGTAGCAGAGCACTGGAATGTGAAATTAATGTGAGCCAATGTCAGCCTTCAGACACTCTGACCAAAATATCCTGAGGTTAGAAACTCCGTAGACCCATTAGCCCTGATTATCTGTGGCTGGATTGTGATTGAAGATTGTGAGGGTTTGTCATATAATCTATACCAAGGCTGTACTCTCTTCTCTAACAAGTGTAGAACCTTCCCGAGCAGACTGTTCTTCAAGGCAAAGATCAATAATGTCAGCAACTTCCCAGGCTGACTGATCTCATACCCAGAGATCAACTCACACAGTGGGAACCTGGAGATGCACAAAAGTTCACAGGTCAAAGGTGAGATGGGCAGCAAATCATGGGTCAGGATACAAGTAGAATTGATCATCATATAATTTTAACCCTCACACACCACTGTCTATTGATGCATTTATTTTAAGATTTGAGTAAATTTTTAAGTTTACCTTTATTTATTAGTGTCACAAGGAGGCTTACATTAACACTGCAATGAAGTTACTGTGAAAATCCCCCAGTTGCCACACTCCGGCGCCTGTTCAGATACACTGAGGGTGAATTTAGCATGGCCAATGCAGCTAACCAGCACAGTCTTTCAGACTGTGGGAGGAAACCGGAGCACCCGGAGGAAACCCATGCAGACACGGGGGGAATGTGCAGACTCCACACAGACAGTGACCCACGCCAGGAATCGAACCCGGGACCCTGGCGCTGCGAGGCAGCAGTGCTAACCACTGTGCCACCGTGCCATCCTGGAGTTTGCTGCTTCTTATCATTTATTCAGGTGTAAGCAGCATTGGCAAGGCCAGCATTTAATGCCCTTGAGAAGACAATTGTGTGTTCCCTTCTTGAGTACACCTGAGTGGCTTGCTGGGCTATTTAAGAGGACAGTTAGGAGTCAACCTCATCGCTGTGGCTCTGGAGTCACACATAGGGCAGGCTGGGGAATTCAAAGAACAAAGAACAATCCAGCACAGGAACAGGCTCTTCGGCCCTTCAAGCCTGCACCAACCATGCTGCCTGCCTAAATTAAAACTGTATGGACTTACAGAATCCGTATCCTTCCATTTCCATCCTATTCATGTATTCGTCTAATTGCCCCTTACCTACCTGCTGCCCCCACTTCCCCGGTATCCAACAAGCTTCTACCATCATGGTCATCATCACCAACTCTTTAATTAAGATTCTGTTTCATTAACCAGCATGGTGGGATTTGAAACCTCTGGGCATTGATTCCAGGCTTCTGGCTTGCTAGTCTGGTAACGCAGCCACTGTACTGTTGTATCCACCACAAGTGGGTCACAATTGCCTGGAGTAAGTGGCTCATTGTCAGCCTGGGTCTTTGATGAATGAGGGTGCTCGGTACAGTAATTCCACTGTGGTTTCAATCGCTTACCGCTGCCCTGTGTAAGATGGGGAGGATGACAGGGAGAAATATTACTGCAGAAACCATCCTGTGGAGCTCAGAGTGGAAGCTGGAGTCGGGATGGAAGCTAATTATCTGGCAGCTCAGTTCATCACTCTGGACATCCTGCTGTGAACACAGGTCAGAGGAGAATAGCCACTGGGAGGTATCTTCAAGCGGCTTTGAAAATAAGACTGATTTTCATTTCATCCCTTTGAAAGAATTTACATTTATGTGGAAAGCTCGTCCCAAGTTCCGGATATGTGAGAACACTTTGCAGACAATGAGGGACTTTCTGTAATGTAATGGTGTTGTGGCAGCCAATTTGCACACAGCATGATCCCACAACCAGCATTGCCTCTTGGTGGCTGAGGCGTTAATTTTTTTTAATTCACCCATGGGACATGGGCGTCGCTGGCTGGGCCAACATTTATTATCCATCTCGAGTTGCCCGAGGGCAGTTGAGAGTCAACCACATTGCTGTGACTCTGGAGTCACATGTAGGCCAGACCGGGGTAAGGACAGCAGATTTCCTTCCCTAAAGGGCATTAGTGAACCAGATGGGTTCTTCCGACAATTTTGGCTGGTCTCATGGTCATCAGTAGATTCGTAATTCCAGATTTTATTTTTAATTGAATTCAAATTCCACCATCAGTCGTAGTGGGATTTGAACCCGGGTCCCCAGAGCATTAGCTGAGTTTGTGGATTAATAGTCTAGCGATAGGGGCAGCAAGGTGGCACAGTGGTTAGCACTGCTGCCTCACAGCGCCAGGGACTCGGGTTTGATTCCTGGCTTGGGTCACTGGCTGTGTGGAGTTTGCACATTCTCCCCGTGTCTGCATGGGTTTCCTCCGGGTGCTCCGGATGCCTCCCACAGTCCAAAGATGTGCGGGTTAGGTTGATTGGCCAGGTTAAAAATTGCCCCTTAGAGTCCTGGGATGCGTAGGTTAGAGGGATTAGCGGGTAAATATGTGGGGGGAGGGCCTGGGTGGGATTGTGGTCGGTGCAGACTCGATGGGCCGAATGGCCTCCTTCTGCACTGTAGGGTTTCTATGATTCTTTCTATGAAGCCTTACTTGTGACTAATAAATAAACTTTAAAACTTTAATACCACTAGGCCATCCCCTCCCCTTTGACAGGTGTACAGAGAGGAGGAACTCACACACTTTAATAGTAGCTGTAAATCTTTGGCATCCAGAAAGGGTTTCAAATCGTACCTGGGAGGTGGCGCCTCCAGCAGTGCAGCCCTCCCACAGTACGGCATCAGCAGTGTCGGCCTGCACTCTCAGGCTCAGCTCTGCGGCGTCTGACCTTGAGACAAGAGCACTGCCCACTGAGCCACTGTTAACTCCTTTGGTTCGCTTCCCACAGACTGAGGAAGAGGTTGATTCATTGTGCTGCTAATCCACCTCATTCACTGGGCGATGTTCATGGGGATTCCACACCATGGGCCCTATTTCACCATTGGGCGCGAAAACGTGGTAAAGTCGGGTGTGAGGCCATTAACGCGATCCGCGCCCGCGTCCGCGCAGGTGGCCACTTTACCAAAACCCGGGAATGGCGGCAATCCGATTCACGCCCGAAACGGGCGCAACGGCGATTTAAATGCATTTGCATGAATTTCAATTGAATTAATGAACTGCCCGCCCAACCTTATCAGCATTTCCCCCTTTACCACCGCATTCGCCGATCCGGAATCGCGCTGAAATGAACCTGCTGAATAAAAGTCTGAATCGAGTGCTCCAGCTGCTGAAGGGCGAGTTCAGAGCTTCCAACGGCTCTCTGACTCAGATCAGTGGTGGGGAGGAGGAGGGAGGCGGGTCAGATCATTCTCTGGGGGGGGGAGGGGGAGGGGGGGGGAGGGGAGTGAGACCAGACCATTGCCTGGTTGCGGGGGTAGGGGGGGGGAGGAGGAGGTGGCGGGTCAGATGTATCACTGGTGGGCAGGGGTGGGGGGGGTGAGAGGTAGACCCAATCGTTGTCTGGTGATGTGGGGGGCAGGGAGGGCCGATCGTTGTCTGGTGGTGGGGGGGGGGGGGGGGCGGGGGGGCTGATCATTGTCTGTGGTGGGGAGGGAGGAGGAGGAGGCGGGTCAGATGTTCCTCTTGGGGTGGAGGCGAGTGAGGCCAGACCATGCTCTAGGGGAGGGGGGGGCGCAGGGAGTGAGGCCAGATCATTTTCTGAGGGGGGGGGGGGTGAGGGGTGGGGGGGGGGTGAGTGAGGCCAGATCGTTCTCTGCGGTGAGGGGGGGGAGGAGGGAGGTGGGTAAGATGTATCTCTGGTGGCAGGGCGGGAGGCCCGATCGCTCACTGGTGGGGGGGGGGGGGGGCAGATGGATCTCAGGTGTGGGGGGAGGGGGGCAGGGGGGTCTGCTGCCACTCTGCGGGCGATCGGTGGGGGGGGGAAGGGGGCAGGGAGTCGCGATCGGTCTGGGTAGCGGGGGGGGGGGTGGATAAAAGGGACAGTGATGTGTGTGGGGGCCATCGCTCCTGCTTCTTGCTCCCGGGCCGCTTTCTCCGCTTTCTGCGGCCCGGGAGCGATCTGACATAGGTTCACTTTTTCAAATTTTTTTTCAACTGCGCATGCGCAGTTCAGAGCTCAATCGTTTTCAAGAAGGGGAATAGGGATAGCCCAGGAAATTACTGACCAGTGAGTCTAAGCTCAGTGGTTGGTAAGCTGATAGAGAAGATCCTGACGGACAAGATTTATGAGCATTTAGAGAGGTTTAGTATGCTTGAGAATACTCAGCATGGCTTTGTCAAAGGCAGATTGGGCCTTACGTGCCTGGTGGAGTTCTTCGAAAATGTGACTAAACACATTGACGAAGGGAAAGCGGTAGATGTGGTTTATATGGATTTTAGCAAGGCGTTCGATAAGGTCCCCCATGCAAGACTTCTCGAAAAGGTGAGAGGGCATGGGATCCAAGGGGCTGCTGCCCTGTGGATCCAGAACTGGCTTGCCCAAAGGAACACAGTAAGAGTTTTAACAACACCAGGTTAAAGTCCAACAGGTTTATTTGGTAGCAAATACCATTAGCTTTCGGAGCGCTGCTCCTTCGTCAGATGGAGTGGAAATGCCCAAAGGAGGCAGAGAGTGGGTATAGATGGGTCTTTTTCTAAATGGAGGTCGGTCACCAGTGGTGTGCCCCAGGGATCTGTTCTGGGACCCTTGCTGTTTGTCATTTTCATAAATGACCTGGATAAGGAAGTGGAGGGCTGGGTTGGTAAGTTTGCCAACGACACGAAGGTTGGTGGGGTTGTGGATAGTCTGGAGGGATGTCAGAAGTTACAGAGGGACATAGATAGGATGCAAGACTGGGCGGAGAAGTGGCAGATGGACTTCAACCCAGATAAATGCATAGTGGTCCATTTTGGCAGCTCAAATGGGATGAAGGAGTACAATATAAAGGGAAAGACTCTTAGTACGGTAGAGGATCAGAAGGACCATGGGGTCCGGGTCCATAGGACTCTAAAATCGGCCCCGCAGGTGGAGGAGGTGGTTAAGAAGGCGTATGGTGTGCTGGCCTTTATCAATCGAGGGATTGAGTTCAGGAGTCCAGGGATAATGATGCAGCTATATAAGACCCTCGTCAGACCCCACTTGGAGTACTGTGCTCAGTTCTGGTCGCCTCATTACAGGAAGGATGTGGAAAAGATTGAAAGGGTGCAGAGGAGATTTACAAGGATGTTGCCTGGATTGAGTGGCATGCCTTATGAGGATAGGCTGAGGGAGCTCGGTCTTTTCTCCTTGGAGAGACGAAGGATGAGAGGAGACCTAATAGAGGTGTATAAAATGTTGAGAGGCATAGATCGGGTGGACTCTCAGAGGCTTTTTCCCAGGGTGGAAATGGCTGCTACGAGAGGACACAGGTTTAAGGTGCTAGGGCGTAGGTACAGGGGAGACGTTAGGGGTAAGCGTTTCACACAGAGGGTGGTGGGCGTCAGTGGTGGTGGAGGCAAACTCAATAGGGTCTTTTAAGAGACTCCTGGATGAGTACATGGGACTTAATAGGATGGAGGGTTATAGATAGGCCTAAAAGGTAGGGATATGTTCGGCACAACTTGTGGAGCCGAAGGACCTGTTTTGTGCTGTAGTTTTTCTATGTTTCTATTTCATAATGGAAACTAGCAGGGTCTCAAACTCCTCAGGCCAGATTCTCCGACTTTGTCCGCAGCTGGGGAGCCGAAGAATTCCGGCCCTAATCCAGGCTGAGAACTGCTGCGCTGTCTCAGGTGTCGCATTTTGGATGAGATGTTAAACTAAGGCCCCACCTGCCCTCTCACATGGATCATAGAATCATAGAATCTCTACAGTACAGAAGGAGGCCATTCAGCCCATCGAGTCTGCACTGACAACAATCCCACCCAGGCCCTGTCCCTGTGACCCCATGTATTTACCCTGCTAGTTCCCCAGACATTAAGGAGCAATTTAGCATGGCCAATCCACCTAACCCGCACATCTTTGAAGTGTGGGAGGAAACTGGAGCACCCAGAGGAAACCCATGCAGACACGGGGAGAATGTGCAAACTCCACACAGACAGTGACCCGAGGCCGGAATCGAACCCGGGTCCCTGGCGCTGTGAGGCAGCAGTGCTAACCACTCTGCCACCGTGCTTCCCATGGTCCCGTGATACTATTTCGAAGAAGAGCAGCAGGAGTTCTCCATGACATTCCCAATCAATGTCCCTGAAAAAAGTAGTAGAGGCGGGTACAATTTTGTCTTTTAAAAAGCATTTAGTTCCATGAGTAAGATGGGTATAGAGGGATATGGGCCAAATGCGGGCAATTGGGACTAGCTTAGTGGTAAAACTGGGCGGCATGGACAAGTTGGGCCGAAGGGCCTGTTTCCATGCTGTAAACCCCTATGACCCTATGACTGAATGGATTTCCCGGTCATTATCAGATTGCTGTTTATGGGAGCTTGCTATGTCCTAATTGGCTGCTCTGTTTCCTACGTTACAACAGTGACTGCAATTCTGAAAGTATCTCCATGACTGGGATGTGCTTTGGCAAGTCATGAGGTGGGGGGGGGGGGGTTGCTATATAAATGCAAGTTTTTCTTTTCACCACTCTTTTAATATCTTTAGTCTATGGAAAGACTAATGCCCCCTTCCATCCTCCCACCAGCTGCAGCGGTGAGTTATCCTGCTTGACATCCCTGGAGGTGGGCCGATAGGGGCGAATGAATTGATGGATTTGCAGCATTATTCCCCCCTCTGTTGTCTCAAGAAAAGAGTAAATGTCCAACTGGAATTTCTAATCGAATAGAATCTGCATCAAATGAAGCCGATACAGACTCCAAAGAGTCACGTGTGATTCACTGAGTGACCTTCCCTTCCCGGCAACCACTTGACTCTTAGCAACATCAGCCATTTCTTTCAATCAATCTTTTATTCAAAGGGAGAGTTTTGAGTTACGATGCAGGTCCGGGAACATCAATCATCCTCTCCACAGAATAAAAGAAGAAAGAAAAATCCTTCCTCTTCAAATATTCATTGTTGAATTTTTCGTTGCTTCTCTGGGTCTCCCTTGTTGTGCAAGTCCAGTGTTACCACTTGGTAAATCTTGTATCTTGCAATCAGGGCATCTTTTCGAAAGGGTGGCCTCATCGTCAGGACTGCTGTTTCACACAAGGATAGAGATATTTATTCAAATTGTTCTCCTGTTGGGGGTGAACTCCCACAGGCAGAATAGGGGCTCCCCCCCACCCAGTCGCCAGGCATGTTAGGGCGGCACGGTGGCACAGTGGTTAGCACTGCTGCCTCACAGCACCAGGGACCTGGGTTCAATTCCGGCCTCGGGTCACTGTCTGTGTGGAGTTTGCACATTCTCCCCGTGTCCGCGTGGGTTTCCTCTGGGTGCTCCGGTTTCCTCCCACAGTTCAAAGATGTGCGGGTTAGGTGAATTGGCCAAGGAAAATTGCCCCTTAATGTCAAGGAGACTAGCAGGGTATATATGAACAAAGAACAAAGAAAATTACAGCACAGGAACAGGCCCTTCGGCCCTCCAGGCCTGCACCGACCATGCTGCCCGACTGAACTAAAACCCACTACCCTTCCGGGTACCATATCCGTCTATTCCCAACCTATTCATGTATTTGTCCAGACGCCCCTTAAAACTCACTATCGTATCTAAATGTGGGGTTACTGGGTAGGGTATGGGTGGGATTGTGGTCGGTGCAGACTCGATGGACCGAATGGCCTCCTTCTGCACTGTAGGGATTCTATGATTCTGACAATGACAACTTGCATTTATATAGCACCTTTAGCATAGCAATACCGTCACTTTACAGCAGTGCCAAGAAAGTGTGGTCAGAGAGGTTGGTTTTCAGGAGAAGATGGCAGTAGAGAGAGGCAGAATTGTCGAGAGAGGGTTCCAGCAGCAGATACCATGGCCGTCAGTAGTGGAGTAATAAAAATCGAAGCTCGAGTTATTTGAGAGCAGATATCACGGGGGACTGTGGAGCTGGAGGAGTTTCCAGATGTAGGGAGAGGTGAGGCCACGGAGGGATCAGAAAAGATGTTGGGTGAGATTCTCCGGCCGTTCACACTAGTGGGATTCTCCAGTCCCGCTGCAGTGAACATAGATTTGGCTGAGCGCCAGATTCTCCATCCGCTCTGGCAGCGGTGGCGCGAATGGCCAGAGAATTGCGGCCAATATTTAAAAATTTGAAATGAAGGTGGAGCAGAGGTCAGCGTAGGTCATGGAGCACAGGATGATGGGTAAATTGTGTCTGTTGTGAGTTAAGACGTGGACAGCAGGGTTCTGGATGACCTGATGGAGTATGGAACTTAGGAATCCACAGAAAAACATAAAAGCCATGTTCTGCTATAGTTTTGCAGTTTTTTTGATTTGATTTGATTTATTATTGTCACATGTATTTGTATACATGTGAAAAGTATTGTTTCTTGCACGCTATTCAGACAAAACATGCCGTTCATATAGAAGGAAAGTAGAGAGTGCAGAATGTAGTGTTACAGTCATAGCTCAGGTATAGAGAAAGATCAACTTGATGAAAGGTAAGTCCATTCAAAAGTCTGATGGTAGCAGGGAAGCTGTTCTTGAGTCGGTTGGTACGTGACCTCAGACTTTTGTATCTTTTTCCTGACAGAAGAAGGTGGAAGAGAGAATTTCTGGGATGCGTGGGGTCCTTAATTATGCTGGCTGCTTTGCCGAGGCAGCGGGAAGTGTAGACAGAGTCAATGGATGGGAGGCTGGTTTGCGTGATGGACTGGGCTTTGTTCACGACCCTTTGTAGTTCCTTGCGGTCTTGGGCAGAGCAGGAGCCATACCAAGCTGTGATACACCCAGAAAGAATGCTTTCTACGGTGCATCTGTAAAAGTTGGTGAGAGTTGTAGCGGACATGCCAAATTTCCTTAGTCTTCTGAGAAAGTAGAGGCGTTGGTCGGCTTTCTTAACTATAGTGTCAGCATTGGGGGACCAGGACAGGTTGTTGGTGATCTGGACACCTAAAAACTTGAAGTTCTCGACCCTTTCCACTTTGGTTTTGCTGGACTCTTCCGGAAAATCAGGAGAATGTCTCGAGGAATTCATCTTTATTAGTTTGAAGAGAGGTATCTGGAGCTTTGCTTTTCCTCTGCTATCAGAGATTGCAAGTTGGACAGTTTACAGGTGCAGGAACAGACCTTTCATGTTGAATCCTTCTCTCCCCACCCCCTGCCCCCTGATAAAATGTCATCCAGACCTGAAACATTAGCTCGGTTCTCTCCATCAGATCTGCTGAGATTTTCCAGCATTTTCCATTCTTGCCTCCTGCTCCCTTGTGGGATCCAATCCCATCACGACATTTTGCTCTGTTCCGGGTGGAATTTCTTCCCTATTTCTGTCAGGTTGGGATCTGCAGTCATGGTGTTACTGCTGGCCGGAGACATTGGGTTGAAATTGCCTCTGGACACCAGGACCCCAACGGCAGGGTCGTTTGCAGGTCCCCAACCCACGTACCTCAGCAACGCAACCACTTGAGCAACTCTACATGAGGCAGACTCTTTATTGGTCACCTCTCTGTGTTCGTTGTTCAATTATGGGTGGAACGCGGATATGGGAGAGCCAATGAGAGGGTCTGCAGGACTGGCAAGCGTGAGGGTGACTCAAGGTCCCACAACAAGTCCCTGTCTACATCAACGGGGATGAAACAGAAAGGGTCGAGAGCTTCAGGTTTTAAGGTGTCCAGATCACCAACAACCTGTCCTGGTCCCCCCAGGCCGACATTATAGTTAAGAAAGCCCACCAACGCCTCTACGTTCTCAGAAGACTAAGGAAATTTGGCATGTCCGCTACGACTCTCACCAACTTTTACAGATGCACTTTTATAGAAAGCATTCTTTCTGGTTGTGTCACAGCTTGGTATGGCTCCTGCTCTGCCCAAGACCGCAACGAACTACAAAAGGTCGTGAATGTAGCCCAATCCATCACACGAACCAGCCTCCCATCCATTGACTCTGTCTACACTTCCCGCAGCCTCGGCAAAGCAGCCAGCATAATTAAGGACCCCACGCACCCTGGACATTCTCTCTTCCACCTTCCTCCATTGGGAAAAAGATACAAAAGTCTGAGGTCACGTACCAACCGATTCAAGAACAGCTTCTTCCCTGCTGTCATCAGGCTTTTGAATGGACCTACCTTGCATTATGTTGATCTTTCTCTCCACCCCAGCTATGACTGTAACACTACATTCTGCACTCTCTCCTTTCCTTCTCTATGAACGGTATGTTTTGTCTGTACAGCGCGCAAGAAACAATACCTTTCACTGTGTGTTAATACATGTGACAATAATAAATCAAATCAAATCAAATCAGTGATGAAGTGCCAGAGTTATTCGAGCCAACAGTGTTGAAGGAGATCTTCTCCCCACCCACGGCCTTGAGACTCCATCACTAGGGCCTGACCCAATGTCAGTAGGCCGCTCCGTGACCAGCCTCTGGACTCAGCAGAGGGCATTCCGACCTTGGGAAAGTTCCGTTGGACTGGGAAAATCATTTCCAAGATCCACAAACACTCAACCCCGCCCTCCCGTCTAATTTAGGTAAGGCCGCTGTTTTCTTTTTTGGTTTTCTTTGGTGGCAGAGATTCGTCAGAACAAATCCTGGGAAGTGCTGGTGGGAAAGCAGAGCTCAGCGTGGCTGAGTGGAATTTATCCCACACTCCTGATGAAATGTATCCTAGGATTCTTTGGGAGGCGAGGGATGAGATTGCAGAGCCTTTGGCTTTGATCTTTGGGTCCTCGCTGTCCACGGGGATGGTGCCAGAGGACTGGAGAGTGGCAAATGTTGTTCCTCTGTTTAAGAAAGGGAATAGAAATGACCCTGGTAATTATAGACCGGTTAGTCTGACTTCGGTGGTTGGTAAATTGATGGAAAAGGTCCTTAGGGATGGGATTTACGACCATTTAGAAAGATGCGGATTAATCCGGGATAGTCAGCACGGATTTGTGAAGGGTAAATCGTGCCTCACAAATTTGATAGAATTTTTTGAGGAGGTAACTAGGTGTGTTGATGAAGGTAGGGCGGTTGATGTCATATACATGGATTTTAGTAAGGCGTTTGATAAGGTCCCCCATGGTCGGCTTATGATGAAAGTAAGGAGGTGTGGGATAGAGGGAAAGTTGGCCGATTGGATAGGTAACTGGCTATCTGATCGAAGACAGAGGGTGGTGGTGGATGGAAAATTTTCGGACTGGAGGCAGGTTGCTAGCGGAGTGCCGCAGGGATCGGTGCTTGGTCCTCTGCTCTTTGTGATTTTTATTAATGACTTAGAGGAGGGGGCTGAAGGGTGGATCAGTAAATTTGCTGATGACACCAAGATTGGTGGAGTAGTGGATGAGGTGGAGGGCTGTTGTAGGCTGCAAAGAGACATAGATAGGATGCAAAGCTGGGCTGAAAAATGGCAAATGGAGTTTAACCCTGATAAATGTGAGGTGATTCATTTTGGTAGGACAAATTTAAATGTGGATTACAGGGTCAAAGATAGGGTTCTGAAGACTGTGGAGGAACAGAGAGATCTTGGGGTCCATATCCACAGATCTCTAAAGGTTGCCACTCAAGTGGATAGAGCTGTGAAGAAGGCATATAGTGTGTTAGCTTTTATTAACAGGGGGTTGGAGTTTAAGAGCCGTGGGGTTATGCTGCAACTGTACAGGACCTTGGTGAGACCGCATTTGGAATATTGCGTGCAGTTCTGGTCACCTCACTATAAGAAGGATGTGGAAGCGCTGGAGAGAGTGCAGAGGAGATTTACCAGGATGCTGCCTGGTTTGGAGTGTCGGTCTTATGAGGAAAGGTTGAGGGAGCTGGGGCTGTTCTCTCTGGAGCGGAGGAGATTGAGGGGAGACTTAATAGAGGTTTATAAAATGATGAAGGGGATAGATCGAGTGAACGTTCAAAGACTATTTCCTCGGGTGGATGGAGCTATTACAAGGGGGCATAACTATAGGGTTCATGGTGGGAGATATAGGAAGGATATCAGAGGTAGGTTCTTCACGCAGAGAGTGGTTGGGGTGTGGAATGGACTGCCTGCAGTGATAGTGGAGTCAGACACTTTAGGAACATTTAAGCGGTTATTGGATAGGCACATGGAGCACACCAGGATGGTAGGGAGTGGGATAGCTTGATCTTGGTTTCAGATGAAGGTCGGCACAACATCGTGGGCCGAAGGGCCTGTTCTGTGCTGTACTGTTCTATGTTCTATGTACTCCTGTAACAGAGCAGGCTGGAGGAAATTCCAAAACTGTTGAATTCGGAAACGTGATCCTTTGATCAGCAGAGGTGGTGGTGGGGACGGGGGTGGGCATTCAGGGTATTGCGATTTATCTTAGGTGGCAGCGCAGAACAAGGCGCCATCTTGTTGGGTCGCCTCCTGTGTGTCCAACCCGATGTGACACTGCTCATTGCACACTGCTGTCCAATTTCCCAGTTCCCATGTTAATTGTAAGCGTCATGAAAAAAAGAGGGAGAGAGTGATTCAGAATCTCTTCCAAGTTTATTTTCCAGGTAACTGAGGGAGTGCAGCACTGTCAGAGCTCTTTCAGATAAAGTCTAAAGTGTTCAACTAAGGGAATGTGGCCTGGGTGGAATTGTTGTCGGAGAATCCGTGCAGGTTCGATGGGCCGAATGACTTCCTTCTGCGCTGTCGGGATTCTATGATTCTATGAGAGTCTGGGCGGGATTTTACCGCAGGTCCGCCCAAGGTTTGTCCGATCCCGCTCGAGGCCAATGGAGAATGCCATGCCGGTAAAATTCCAGCCCCTAACAGCCCGCTCAAGTGGACAGAAAGGATCCCACGGGCAGGTGGGGTCCTGGCCAATAGCTACCCCTCAACCAACATCAATAAAAAGTCTCACAACATCCACTCGTCTGATGAAGGGGCAATGCTCCAAAAGCTCGTGATTCCAAATAAACCTGTTGGACTTTAACCTGGTGTTGTGAGACTTCTTACTGTGCCCACCCCAGTCCAACGCCGGCATCTCCACATCATGGTGAACATTAACAAAGACAGATTATCTGGTCATTATTATATCGTTACTCGTGGGATCTTGCTGTGCATAGATTAGCTGCCACATTTCTAACATTGCAACAGGACTGCACTTCAGGAAGCATAACGTTGGCTGGGAAATACTTTGGGACATGACTGAGGTAGTGAAAGGTGCTATATAAATGTAAGTTCCCTGCTGTTGAGTGACAACGGAAAGCAAGGTAGGCTGAACCGAGGGTTATTTATTTTCATTTATTTATTAGTCACAAGTAAGGCTTACCTTAACACTGTAATGTAGTTACTGTGAAAATCCACTGGTCGCCACACTCCAGCACCTGTTAGGGTCAGTGCACCTAACCAGCACATCTTTCGGCTTGTGGGAGGAAACCCACGCAGACACGGGGAGAATGTGCAGACTTCGCATAGACAGCGACCCAAGCTGGGAATCGAACCCAGGTCCCTGGAGGTGTGAGGCAGCAGTGCTAACCGCTGTGCCACCATGCATAGATTGGGTGGAGACTAGTGTGGACTAGATGGGCGGAACGGACTGCTGCATGTTATGTATAAATCCTTTGTTCATAGATACGATTTTTACCCTGTAATTATTATTTTATATCCCAGAGTCTCCTCCTGATGTGTTGCAACCTGCAGCTCCCATCTCCTCCGGCTTGGGTCCCATCACGGACAACGGTGACTCGGGCAAGTTCTGCCAGCTCTGCAGTGCCTGGTTCAACAACCCCATGATGGCCCAGCAGCACTACGAAGGCAAGAAGCACAAGAAGAACGCGGCCAGGGCCAAGCTCTTGGAGCAGCTAGGCGAGACGCTGGATTCAGAAGCTCTCAGAGGTAAGCCTGGCGGATTCCTCTGAGAAGACTTTCTTGTTGGCACGCTTCCCAGATTCTCCCAAGCATCTTCAATATTTTACAAGGCCAAACTTGTTTTTTTCCCTCTCTCTCTCTCACTCATTTCATCAAATATTTATTCAGTGGCTGCTTGATCTCAGTCCCTCGGTTTCCTTCCTTTAAGGTAGTTCTGCTCCAGGCTCCGAACTGAGCTAGATTACACATTCCGGGTTTCATCTCCAAAGGACAGACAGCATTCTGTAACACCAGTCAAGGCCTCCCAATAAGTCACTGAACATTAACACTGAGGAAATACTCTCCACACTGGATAGATAAGCGTTTAGAGAAGTTCTGGGTGCACACACTGCTCTTGGTGCTGAGCTGTTCACATCAAGGACGTTCCTTGGTCGGGTTTCCAAATCTTTATTCCTTGGTGTGGAAGCCCATGTCTGACCTCAATGCGCTTGGATCAAGGAAAAGTGAAGAGAAAAATAAGAACCGACTTTTGTACTCCTGATCTCTCCTATCCCCTATCCGCGCTGGGCAAAATATCTCCTTTAACAATCCCCACTTCCCGAGCCATGAATTTGCATCTTTCTCTCCCATCTCCCCTTTTGCCCCTCTCTCAGTTCACCTTGTCCATGAGACAGACCCACCTCCTGATCACTGCTGATCATCCAACTTCCCCACCTGCTCCCCGGATTAGCCGATATTGTAATGATAGTATCCCTGCAGTGCAGAAGAGGCCATTCAGCCCATCGAGTCCATACCGACTCTCCGACAGAGCATCTTACCCAGATCCCCTCCCCCACCCTTTCCCTCATAACTCCACATATTTACCATGGCTGATCCATTTAACCAACATATCTTGGGACACTAAGGGTCAATTTAGCATGGCCAATCCACCTAACCTGCACATCTTTGGACTGTGGGAGGAAACTGGAGCACCCAAAGGAAACCCAAACAGACATGTGGAGAACATGCAAACTCCACACAGACAATGGCCCGAGGCTGGAATCGAACCCCCGTGTCTCTGGCACTGTTGAGGTCAAGTGGGACTGTTAAGTGTATTGTCCCTCTGTAGCGTAAATCATCACCATCCTCCTCAAAATACAAGACGTGATTACATCAGCCTTGAAAACTATTGTCCTATCTTCAACCTCTCCAAAGTTCTTGAGCGTGCTGTCGCCTTCCAAGTCTATTCCTAACTTCTCGGAGCTCCAGGCTTGAATTCCTCCATTCCAATTTGTGGAATCATGAATCGCAGGAAGTTAGTACCCAGATGTACCAGGTAATAAGGAAGACAAATGGAATTTTGGAATTCGTTGCTAACAGAATAGAATATAAAAGCAGGGAAGTGTTGTTGCAACTGCATTGGGCTTTGGTGAGACCACATCTGGAGTATTGCACACAGTACTCCAGATGTGGTCTGACCAATGCCCCTGTGACATTAATGTATCTTTATGAAAGATTTTTAAAAATCATGATTCTTAGCTCACAGCCTCACCTGATGTCATTATTGTTGCCGGGCAGGCTATCAGATATCTTTTTATTGCTTCTTAAGTGGCTTGGATGGGAGTTGCTTGTTTTTACTTTGGGATTTTTTTTATAACTCTGCATTGTTAGGAGGAAAAAAACCTGGTTGGCAGGTCAGGTGACAAAAGTTCTTTCATTTTCAGTTCTGAGCTCCAGTTTAGTTTTAGAAGGGACAGCAAGCTAAAAAGAAGTGTTTTCCCTCTCTCCCTGTTGTTTTGGAAATTCTGCTGGTTATCTGAAAGAAAGGTCCTACCTTGCTGCAGTAAAGATTCTGCAGCTGGTAGTTTGACCAGAGAGTCTCTCCCTGGGGTTCTGAGAAACTGTTTTGACTTCAACTTGTTCTGAGCGAATCCAGAGGACTGCAGACTTCAACCAAAGGACTCGATTTCCAGTACCACGTGAGCATTAGTTTTTGCTGTGTTGAACTTGTTTTAAGGGTTTTGTCTATGGAAGGTTTTGGTTTTGATTGGAACACATCAGATGTATTTGTTAAGCGTTATATATTATGGTAATCGTTTTGGTGTCTTGTTTGTAATGGATAATACAGGCAGTCCTCAGGTTACGAACGAGTTCCGTTTTTAAGACTGTCTGTAAGTCAAATTTGTATGTAAGTCGGAACAGCTACGTACGGTTCACATCTAGCTTTGGAGCCATGATTACGAGGGTAAACACACGAATAATAATAGGCTTTACGGAGGTCGGTACGTAAGTACGGGCGTTCGTAAGTCGGGCCTTCGTAACCCGGGGACTGCCTGTAGTTCTTGCTAATTTTCTTATTACACATGTTAACTATATTCTTAAATAAACTTTCTTGGACAAAAGCACCCTAGTGGGTCATTTGAATCATACTTGAAGTGAAACCTATCTGGTTATCGGATCTAAATTCAAGATGCAAAGCATATGATTCAGTTGGGCTCCATACCATACTTTGGAGTTTCTGACCTGAACCATAACACCCTATACAGGAGGTCACATCTAGAGTAATGTGACGGCCTCGTGGTATTATGGCTAGACTATTAAGCCAGAAATTCAACTAATGTTCTGGGGACCTGGGTTCGAATCCCGCCACAGCAGTTGGTGGAATTTGAATTCAATAAAAAATATCTGGAATTAAGAATCTACTGATGACCATGACATCATTGATGATTGTTGGAAAAATCCATCTGGTTCACTAATGTCCTTTAAGGAAGGAAAACTGCTGTCCTTACCCGGTCTGGCCTACACGTGAGTCCTGAGCCACAGCAATGTGGTTGACTCTCAACTGCCCTCTGAACAAGGATAACTAGGGATGGGCAATAAATGCTGGCCCAGCCAGCTATGCCCATGTCCCACGAATGAATAAAAAAAAGTTTTGGTCCCCTTACGATTTGATTTGGTTTGATTTATTATTGTCACATGTATTAACATACAGTGAAAAGTATTGTTTCTTGCGCGCTATACAGACAAAGCATACCGTTCATAGAGAAGGAAAGGAGAGAGTGCAGAACGTAGTGTTACAGTCATAGTTAGAGTGTAGAGAAAGATCAATTCAATGCGAGGTAAGTCCATTCAAAAGTCTGACAGCAGCAGGGAAGAAGTTGTTCTTGAGTCGGTTGGTACGTGACCTCAGACTTTTGTTTTTTTTTCCAACGGAAGAAAGTGGAAGAGAGAATGTCCAGGGTGCGTGGGGTCCTTAATTATGCTGGCTGCTTTGCTGAGGCAGCGGGAAGTATAGACAGAGTCAATGGATGGGAGGCTGGTTTGCGTGATGGACTCGGCTTCATAGTTTCTTGCGGTCTTGGGCAGAGCAGGAGCCATACCAACCTGTGATACAACCAGAAAGAATGCTTTCAATGGTGCATCTGTGAAAGTTGGTGAGCGTTTTAGCTGACATGCCAAATTTCCTTAGTCTTCTGAGAAAGTAGAGGTGTTGGTGGGCTTTCGTAACGAGAGTGTTGGCAAGGGGGTTGGTGATCTGGACACTTACAAACTTGAAGCTGTCGACCATTTCTACTTCATCCCCACCAATGTAGACAGGGGCATGTTCTCCACTTTGTTTCCTGAAGTCGATGACAATCTCCTTCATTTTGTTGACATTGAGGGAGAGATTATTGTTGCCGCACCAGTTCACCAGATTCTCTATCTCATTCCTGTACTCTGTCTCGTCATTGTTTGAGATCCGACCCACAACAGTGATGTCATCAGCAAATTTGAAAGTCGAGTTGGAGGGGAATTTGGCCGCACAGTCAGAGGTGTATATAGTAGGGGGCTGAGAACACAGCCTTGTGGGGCACCGGTGTTGAGGATGATCGTGGAGGAGGTGTTGTTGCTTATCCTTACTGACTGCGTTCTTTGGATTAGGAAGTCCAGGATCCAGTTGCAGAGGGAGGGGCCGAGCCTCGGTCCATGAAGCTTGGAGATGAGTCTCTCAGGAATAATGGTGTTAATGGTTGAATAGGAGTCTGACATAGAAGGCTTATCCTTTAAGCTGGTGAGAGGTGTATCAGGGATTTGGCAGAGTTTGTTAGTGAGTGAGATATCAAACCTTTGGACCTAGGGGCACGAAGAGTCCCCAAGCCTTGGCAATCCATCCCTCAAAGCACCTTCATCGTACCCGAATGTATATTCCATAAATGCAAAATACTGCGGATGCTGGAATCTGAAAGAAAAACAGAAAATGCTGGAAAATCTCAGCAGGTCTGACAGCATCTGTGGAGAGAGAATAGAGTAAGAAGTCTCACAACACCAGGTTAAAGTCCAACAGGTTTATTTGGTAGCAAATACCATAAGCTTTCGGAGCACTGCTCCTTCGTCAGATGGAGTGGAAATGTGCTCTCAAACAGTGCAAACAGACAAAATCAAGTTGCTAGAATACTGATTAGAATGCGAATCCTACAGCCAGCCAGGTCTGAAAGGTACAGACAATGAGGGTGGAGGGAACGTTAAACACAGGTTAAAGAGATGTGTATTGTCTCCAGACAGAACAGCTAGTGAGATTCTGCAAGCCCAGGAGGCAAGCTGTGGGGGTTACTGATAATGTGACATAAACCCAACATCCCGGTTTAGGCCGTCCTCATGTGTGCGGAACTTGGCTATCAGTTTCTGCTCAGCGACTCTGCGCTGTCGTGTGTCGTGAAGGCCGCCTTGGAGAACGCTTACCTGAAGATCCAAGGATTCCAAGGTTGTAGGATTCGCATTCTAATCAGTATTCTGCAACTTGATTTTGTCTGTTTGCACTGTTTGAGAGCACATTTCCACTCCATCTGACGAAGGAGCAGTGCTCCGAAAGCTTATGGTATTTGCTACCAAATAAACCTGTTGGACTTTAACCTGGTGTTGTGAGACTTCTTACTGTGCTTACCCCAGTCCAACGCCGGCATCTCCACATCAGAGAGAATAGAGCCAATGTTTTGAGTCTGGAAGCCCCTTTGTCAGAGTTGGTTTTCCTACATTTATGGAAAGGGCAGCTGTTGATAATATCTCATTGGTCAATAATCAGCAATTTGAACCTCAGGACCACAGGAGGACAGTGAGGCCACTCAGCCCCTCAGATCTCCTCCACCATTCCCAATCAGCGCAACATAAGAAATAGGACCTTTGACACCTTGAGGCTGCTCTTGTCATTCCAGCAAGATCATAGCTGGCCCTTTCCTTCAGCTGCATCTACCTGTGCTATCCCCGCATCCCTGAATTCCCGCAGCACCCAAACATCTTGCTGGTCATGAATCCACTGTCCTCTGGGCTAGAGTGAAGAAATTTCTCCTCCTCTCAGCCCTGAATGGCTGGCCGCTTATCCCGAGCCTGATACCCCAGAGGCTGGATTTTACAGCCGCAAGTCGAAGGAGCCAGAATCAGAACCTGGTGCACCATTCGGTAAGAAAACAATTGAGAAAGCTATTGAGCTTCTTAAAGGCCCAATTGACAGCAGATTTTTATGAATTGCCCTCCCCATTTTTCAGTAGACAGATGGGGAAAGGTTTGGGATTGATTTGTGCTGGGTGTGAGGGAACAGCAGAAGTGGGTATGGAAAGGCCAGCGAAAGGCAAAACTGTGGTTCAGTGGTTAGCACTACTGCCTCACAGCGCCAGGGACCCGGGTTCGATTCCCGGCTTGGGTCACTGTCTGTGCGGAGTTTGCACATTCTCCCCGTGTCTGCATGGGTTTCCTTCGGGTGCTCCGGTTTCATCCCACAGTCTGAAAGATGTGCAAGTTAGGCCGTGCTCAATTGCCTCTTAGTATCCCAGGATGCGTAGGTTAGAGACATTGGCGGGGTAAATGTGTGGGGTTACGGGGTAGGGCCTGGGAGGGTTTATTGTCGGTGCAGACTCGATGGGCCAAATGGCCTCCTTCTGTACTGTAGGGATTCTATGAACCCCCTCTGCTGCCCGATATCCTGCCTAGATGCCTGATTGGGTGCAGAGTATCCCTTCCCGATGGTGGTTGGCTGCCTTCCTGCCAGGTGGCCACCATTCGATTCGCTGTGTTGAGATAGCAGAGACCACAGCGGGGGGCGGGGATGGGGGGGGGGGGGGGGGGGGGGGGGCACCCCTCCCGTTCTGCCTCACCCACCCCACCAGAAACCACCAGATCCAGCCCCCTGTTCTAGACTAGCCAGATGGGGGAAATCCTTCCTCAGCATCCCCCACTCACAGTTACGACTCATCTGCACCTCAACTCCGTTTGACCACCTGTGGCCCACCCCCTCTTGACATCCTCCCCACAAAAAGCTATTGTTTGCACGGAGGCATGGTTTAAACTCTTTGAGGTTGACTGTGGGGGAGGTGCAATCAGACACAATCTGGGACCAATGATGTACTCAAATAAATAGCCCTCAGAGAACAGTCAAGCCACAAAGCGTATGCGTTTAGTTCAGTCGTTAGCCTTGTCGCCTCTGTTAGCTGTGGCTCAGTGGGCGGCACTCTGAATTGGAAAGTTGTGTGATCAAATTGCTCACTTTCTCAAATTCCTTGTGCAGCAAAATGCAGGTTCACGTTCCCAGCGGAGTGTTGAGAGCCTGTGGGGGGGCGGGTGGGGGGGAGCGCAGGGGAGGTGAAACGTTAAACTGAGGCCCAATCTACCCTGTCAACGAGGGGTACGTTCACGAGGGGTCATGGGCTCAAGGTGAGAGGCCCAATCTACCCTGTCAATGAGGGGTACGTTCACGAGGGGTCACGGGCTCAAGGTGAGAGGGGCGAAGTATAACTCAGATATCAGAGGGATGTTTTTTACACAGAGGGTGGTGGGGGCCTGGAATGCGCTGCCAAGTAGGGTGGTGGAGGCAGACACGCTGACATCGTTTAAGCCTTACCTGGATAGTCACATGAGCAGCCTGGGAATGGAGGGATACAAACGATTGGTCTAGTTGGACCAAGGAGCGGCACAGGCTTGGAGGGCCGAAGGGCCTGTTTCCTGTGCTGTACTGTTCTTTTTTCTTTGTCAAGTGGACATGACAGATCCCACCACTGCTGATCCTCGAGAGGGAACTCTTGAGTTGTAGGCAATAAAATAAAACAAAACTTACTCCAACTGGGGCGCGCCACAATGGCACAGTGATTAGCACTCCTGCCCCACAATGCCAGGGACCCAGGTTCCATTCCGGCCTCGGGTCACGGTCTGTGTGGAGTTTGCACGTTCTCCCCGTGTCTGCGTGGGTTTCCTCCGGGTGCTCCGGTTTCCTCCCACATTCTGAAAGATGTGC
Organism: Mustelus asterias; assembly: GCF_964213995.1. Lineage (NCBI taxonomy): Eukaryota > Metazoa > Chordata > Chondrichthyes > Carcharhiniformes > Triakidae > Mustelus > Mustelus asterias. Next base: position 6,668,564 of record NC_135811.1, on the reverse strand, counting down.
TGGTTAGGGTGCATTGACCCGAACAGGCGCCGCAGTGTGGCAACTAGGGGATTTTCACAGTAACTTCATTGCAGTGAGCCTTACTTGTGACTAATAAATGAACTTAACATAACTTATAAATCAAAGAAAAAGGTTTAAGAAAGAAACTTCATTACTCCAACACTTGAGGCCTCACCCAGGGCCATTCCAAACTCCCCAACAATTCCCAACAGATTCTTGTTCATACTGAGTCAGCTGATCAGCTGACCACCATGTCATTTGTCATTGGTTACATAGTTTACAGGGTCAGCTGACCCTTACAGCTTGTTACCATTGGTCACATTACAACAGATCCAATGTTATCATTGGTTACTTTCTAACAACTACCACTACTTTGAAGAACTGCATTGGAAGTTGTCAACACTCAACTCAGATCACTGCCTGGGGTTTGGCCGGGGGCGGGGGGGGGGTGTTGCGGGAGGGGGGGGGGGCAGGAGGGGGGGGTGGTGAGGGGTTGCGGGGAGGCGGTGGCGGAGGGGGGAAAAGGGCAGTGGAGGGGCATGGGCACGGTGGTGGAGGGGAGGGGGAGCGGTGATGGAAGGGGGCAGGGGGTGGTGGTGGGGGGAGGGGAGGTTGGTGGAGGGGGGAAAGGGAGCAGTGGTGGTGGGAAGGGGGAAGTGGTGGGGGGAGGTGCGAGGAGGTGGTATGGAAAGAAGCAGATTAGCAAGTCAGCGCCACAGTGATTTTGGGATCTTGCTGTGCACAAATAGGCTGCCGTGTACACCACGGCAGAAGCCACGCTACAAAAATTGTCTTATTGTGTGCGAAAGCACTTGGGGACATCATGAGGTTGTGAAAGAATCTGTTACCCTCTGAGTGCGTATCGGTTTAACCGAATGTACTGACACAGGTGAGAATAAGCCATGAAAATGTACCAGCAAAGACAAATGCTGCCCCTCATTGGCTGTAAAGCGTTTTGGAATATGATGTGAGGCAGTAAAATGGTGCTATGTAAATGCAAGGTTTTTTGTAAAACTGGACTTCAGCCAGAATGTGCTTTAAACTCCCGTCAGTATTGGCTCAGCTTTCCTCCGAGCTGATAGATGATAATGAACCAAACCCCATTCCTTTCGAGCTGAGGTCCAGCTGTTTTGCTAATCTGGAACAGGGCCCTCAGAATCATTCGAGCGCGTCACAATTACTACATTTGATTTATCGGTATAAATGTACACACTAACTTTACGTTGCCAAGTCAACCGTTGCAGCAATAAAGCATTTATTGTTCAGACATTTAACTCAGCTCCCAGCTGTTGCAGTACGACCGATTTATATCGAAGGGTTTGGAGAAATAATTATTACTAAGTTATGGATTCAGTAAAGTAAACATTGAATAATTGATACTGAGGAGTTTGTTACAGGCTGGAACCTAATCAAGGGGATTAGGGGGTTCAGACACAGAACATATACACCCAGGAGTGAGTTACAGGCTAGAATCTCAACGTGAGATTTGGGTGATTTATACATAGAAACACGGATAGCTGGGAGTGAGTTACAGACTGGGATCTAATCGAGGTGTTCGGGGTGGTTTATATGTAGAATAACAGATACCCGGGAGTGAGTTACAGACTGGAATCTAATCAAGGCATTTGCTTGGTTTATATATAGAATAACAGAGACCCGGGAGTGAGTTACAGACTGGAATCTAATCGAGGGGTTTGGGTGGTTTATATATAGAACAGATACCCGGGAGTGAGTTACAGACTAGAATCTAATCGAGGGGTTCGGGGTGGTTTATATATAGAATAACAGATACCCGGGAGTGAGTTACAGACTGGAATCTAATCGAGGGGTTTGGGTGGTTTATATACAGAATAACAGAGACCCGGAAGTGAGTTACAGACTGGAATCTAATCGAGGTGTTTGGGGTGGTTTATATATAGAATAACAGAGACCCGGGAGTGAGTTACAGACTGGAATCTAATCGAGGGGTTTGGGGTGGTTCATACAAAGAATAACAGATACCCGGGAGTGAGTTACAGACTGGAATTTAATCGAGGGGTTTGGGGTGGTTTCTACACAGAATAACAGATACCCGGGAGTGAATTACAGACTGGAATCTAATCGGGGGGTTCAGGGTGGTTTATATATAGAATGACAGATACCCAAGAGTGAGTTACAGACTGGAATCTAATCGAGGGGTTTGGGGTGGTTTATATATAGAATAACAGATACCCGGGAGTGAGTTACAGACTGGAATCTAATCGAAGGGTTTGGGGTGGTTTATATATAGAATAACAGATACCCGGGAGTGAGTTACAGACTGGAATCTAATCAAAGGGTATGGGATGGTTTATATATAGAATAACAGATACCTAGGAGTGAGTTTGGGGTTCAGGACTTTTGATTTGATTTCATTTATTATTGTCAAATGAATGAGTGTACAGTGAAAAGTATTGTTTCTAGCACGCTATACAGACAAGGCATACCGTTCATAGAGAAGAAAAAGAGAGAGTGCAGAATGTAGTGTTACAGTCATCGCTAGGGTGTAGAGAAAGATCAACTTAATGCGAGGTAGGTCCATTCAAAAGTCTGACAGCAGCAGGGAAGAAGCTGTTCTTGAGTTGGTTGGTACGTGACCTCAGACTTTTGTATCTTTTTCCCAATGGAGGAAGGTGGAAGAGAGAATGTCCGGGGTGCGTGGGGTCCTTGATTATGCTGGCTGCTTTGCCGAGGCAGTGGGAAGTGTGGACAGAGTCAATGGATGGGAGGCTGGTTTGAGTGATGGACTGGGCTTCGTTCATGACTCTTTATAGTTTCTTGCGGTCTTGGGCAGAGCAGGAGCCAGACCAAGCTGTGATACAACCAGAAAGAATGCTTCCTATGGTGCATCTGTAAACGTTAGAGAGATTCGTAGCGGACAGGCCAAATTTCCTGAGTCTTCCAGAAAGTAGAGTTTATATATAGAATAACAGATACGAGGAGTGAGTTACAGACTGGAATCTAATCGAGGGGTTCGGGTGGATTTATATATAGAATAACAGATACCCAGGAGTGAGTTACAGACTGGAATCTAATCGAGGGGTTCAGGGTGGGTTATATATAGAATAACAGATACCCGGGAGTGAGTTACAGACTGGAATCTAATCGAGGGGTTCAGGGTGGGTTATATATAGAATAACAGGTACCTGGGAATGAGTTACAGACTGGAATCTAATCGAGGGGTTCAGGGTGGGTTATATATAGAATAACAGATACCGAGGAGTGAGTTACAGACTGGAATCTAATCGAGGGGTTCGGGTGGATTTATATATAGAATAACAGATACCCAGGAGTGAGTTACAGACTGGAATCTAATCGAGGGGTTTGGGATAGTTTATATATAGAATACCAGATACCCAGGAGTGAGTTACAGACTGGAATCTAATCGAGGGGTTTGGGGTGATTTATATATAGAATAACAAATACCCGGGAGTGAGTTATAGACTGGAATTTAATCGAGGGGTTCAGTGTGGTTTATATCAATTAACAGACGCCCGTGAGTGAGTTACAGACTGGAATCTAATTGAGGGGTTCGGGGTGGTTTATATGTAGAATAAGAGATACCTGGGAGTGAGTTACAGACTGGAATCTAATCGAGGGGCTCAGGGTGGTTTATATATGGAATAACAGATACCCAGGATTGAGTTACAGACTGGAATCTAATCGAGGGGTTCAGGGTGGTTTATATATGGAATAACAGACACCCGGAAGTGAGTTACAGGCTGGAATCTAATCGAGGGGTTGAGGGAGGTTTGGGGGGGCTTTAAAGTAAACTATTTTTACTTGAGCCTCTTCCGCACTGTATGATTCTATGACCTCTCTCTAATCGAGGGGTTCGGACAATGAAGGTGCAGACTTCCTTTATTTCCGATGCATTTTTTTTGCCTCCTTTTGTCCCCAGTCCAAGATGACCGGCTGTACCTCACCCATTATTCATGTGGGAGCTTTGTCACTGAGGCTACTTCAGGAGGGCACTCACTGCAGTCCAGCCTGACAACCGCTGGCATGTCCAGCATGGTACACTGCAGTACAGAGAAGCTCAGCAACTGGTTCACCTAGTTTTCACCCATTCCTTCCAGAAACAGACCCTCAAACCCCGAATTCAATCCCTCCACACTTAGCACAATAACAGAGACAGTGGTTGGATCAACATGTAGTATTGTCACTGGACTGGGAATCCAGAGACCCAGGGTTCAAATCTCATCAAATCTGGGGACCCGGGTTCAAATCTCATCACGACAGATGCTGAAATTTGAATTCAATAAAAATCTGGAATTAAAGCTAAATGATGACCATGACTTCGACTGACAAGTGGCAAATAACATTCATGCCATACAGATGCCAGGCAATGACAATCACCAATAAGAGCGAATCTAACCATCGCCCCTTGACATTCAATGGTGTTACCATCACTGAATCCCCCCACTGTCAACATCCTGGGGGTTACTATTGACCAGAGACTGAACCGGACTAGCCATATAAACACTGTGGCTACCAGAGCAGATCAGAGACTAGGAATCCTGCAGCGAGTAACTCACCTCTTGACTCCCCAAAGCCTGTCTACTATCTACAAGGTACAAGTCAGGAGTGTGATGGAATACTCCCCACTTGCCTGGATGGGTGCAGCTCCAACAACACTCAAGAAGCTCAACACAGTTCAGGACAAAGCAGCCCATACTTTTCACTGTATGTTAATACATATGACAATAATAAATCAAATCAAATCAAACTTAATTGGTAAATCCATAAACATTCACTCCTTCCATCAGGGACTCACAGTGGCAGCCGTGTGTACAAGTTGCCCTGCAGGAACTCACCAAGGCTCCTTAGGCAGCACCTTCCAAACCCACCACCACTAGAAGGACAAGGACAGCAGATACCATAAATGAATTTTAAAGTATCTAACTGGTTGCATGTGAATTTCCGTAATTTCCATGGCAACCAAATGATGCCTTTGCCCTGAAATGGCAGTCACCTGGTTGCCATGGTTATGGCTGACCGAGCCAATTATTGACCAGCGAGAACGAGGCATCATGGGACTGGGTAATTGTGGGGGGTGAATATTCATGGGCCATCTCCTGCTGCACTGCCATTGCTTTCGGGGGGAATTCATCTGTGCCCAAAACAACACGAGGGAACACTCAAAGTGTAACTGGACATTGTGACAGGTATGAGGCGGGTTTACCAACTCTCCAGGATTGGCCCGGAGTCTCCAGCAATTGAGGGTCAATCTCCAGGACACAGCTGTGTGCGACCCTGGAGAAAAATCATCGGGTCATTAAAGAAAATCTTTGTCATTTTCTTTGAATATTTCTCTTCATAGATAGTGAAGTTTGGTGGGATAGGAATCATCATAGAATCCCAACAGTGCAGAAGGAGGCCATTCGGCCCATCGAGTCTGCACCGACCACAATCCCACCCAGGCCCTATCCCCGTAACACCACATATTTACCCTGCTAATCCCCCTGACACTAAGGGACAATTTAGCATGGCCAATCAACCTCACCCACACATCTTGAGAGTGTGGGAGGAAACCGGAGCACCCGGAGGAAACCCACGCAGACACGGGGAGAACGTGCAAACTCCACTCAGACAATGACCCAAGCCGGGAATCGAACCCAGCTCCCTGGCACTGTGAGGCAGCAGTGCTAACCACTGTGCCACCGTACCGCCCCCATGGGAAGATTGACTGGCTGCTGGTGAAGCGCCATCCAGCTGGGTGATGAGTCTGCTTGTTTTCCAATTGGTGTAGGAAGGCAGTGTGTCACACGGGTGGGTGTGTTAGCCCACTGGAGTGTGGGGGCAAGTCTTGTGATGAAACCTCCGGGAATACATTGAATCACAATTGGCAACCCGAGTAAGAGGGCAGCAAGTTTGGGCTTTCCATTGTCACTGACTGTAGCTACCACCTGGGCCCTCTAAAATAAAATGAGGTAGAGATACCGGCATTGGACTGGGGTGGGCCCAGTAAGAAGTCTCGCCAACACCTGGTTAAAGTCAAACAGGTTTATTTGGAATCACAAGCTTTCGGAGCGCTGCTCCGGTGAGGTCAACAATCGCTCTTGCTGGTCAATAATTGGCTCGGTCAGCCACTACCATGGCAACCAGGTGACTGCCATTTCAGGGCAAAGGCATCATTTGGTTGCCATGGAAATGGCGCTGCTCCGGTGAGGTCACCTGATGAAGGAGCAGCGCTCTGAAAGCTCGTGATCCCAAATAAACCTGTTGGACTTTAACCTGGTGTTGGTAAGACTTCTTACTGTGCTGTAAAATGAAAAATTAAGACAATCCCCCCCTCCCATGTGTGTTACTTCCTCGCTTTCGCTGCTGTGTTTTAACAACAATGTGGTGTTTTATCCCCTTCCTTATCCATCATTCCCCTTTAATCTCATTCCTTGACGGCGAGCTCAGCTTGTCGCTCTGCCATTGTCACAGTCTATAAAATGCGGAATCATCCACTCAGTATACAATAAATCCCAGGGCTACAAATCGATCATAAAAACAATCTCTTGAAGTGAGTGTTGTTCTTAACATGAATCAATTTCCTAAATGCCCACAGCTTAACTGCAATGGAGGATGTTGCTTCATGGAGTTAGACGCCAATGTTCATTGAACCAATGACCCTCCCCCAAGCGCAGTGCACGCTGGGAATCAAAGTCTCTGAAACGAGCAAGTACATCGATGGGCAAGGTGGGTATCGCGCTACTGGGCACTGCCCACGCAGTGCTCTGTTAGACCATCAGCAGGAACATCCCATCGTGTGGGTGAACCAGAGTAGCGATTGCTGCAGTGGATTTGTAAGCAGAGAACCTGCGTTCATTGGGCGGGATCCTCCAATCTCGCCCATTCCCGCCCCGCTCCCCTTGAGAACGGAGAATCTTACAAAGAATAAATAAAATTACAGCATAGGAACAGGCCCTTCGGCCCTCCAAGTCTGCACGGACCATGCTGCCCGACTGAACTAAAGCCACAAAGAACAAAGAAAATGACCACCTTCCAGCAAACACTCCATTCACTCTCAGCGACATCGGAAAATCCCAGCCGTCAACAGACTTGGGGGTTTTTCAGCCCATATCTCGCCACGGCACTTTGAGAATTAGCGACTCTGAATTCGCTTGAAAAAAAAAACTCAACGGTCAGGATTTTCCTTAGATTGCTTCCCTCTTCCTGCCATCCGTTGTATTGGCAGTGAACACTATCCCGTTGAACAAACATCAGTACAGCACGGGAATAGGCCCTTCGGCCCTCCAAGCCTGCGCCGATCATGATGCCTGCCTAAACTAAAACCGTACGCACTTACAGAGTCCGTATCCTTCCATTCCCATCCTCTTCATGTATTCGTCTAGTTGCCCCTTAAATGCCACTATCGTACCCGCTCCCACCACCTCCCCGGGCAGCGCATTCCAGACATTCACCACTCTCTGTGTAAAAAAAACTATCGGCTGTTCCCCCGCAGAAGGAGCGTTAACTGGCTGGAGGTGGCACTGCCATCCCTCACCCGGGAGGAGGTCCCGCCTCGGAGAGCTTCCGGCCAATCCGATTGGCTGGTAACTGTCTCGCTCCAGCAATGCCAGGAGCTGCAGCAGACAGGATTTAGACACAAATCCCCCCCCCACCCCGGAGTCTAAGTGCCAGGAGGGAGTCCAGGACCTGGTATGTTTTGGAGGTCTCAGGCTTGACAGGAGAGGCGGGGGCTAATTGGAGAGCGGAGGTGGGTAGTGGTGCTGGAAAGGCCGGTAGGGGCCAAGGGGATGGGGGGGGTACAGACAGCAAACCCGGAGGGTAAGGCATAATGCCATTTAGGCATATTTAAATCTATTTAAATCCATGGTACTCATACCCTGATTGGGCGTGAACCTAACGACGTCGCGACGGGGAAGATCTCATTCTCAAATCTCTCCAGCACAAATCACACTCTGGCACTCTTGTAAGAGTTTCTGGCCGTAACAGGATTTGCGACCTTGGCGAACGTTATCATAGAATCAGAGAGTCCTTACAGTGCAGAAGGAAGCCATTCGGCCCATTGAATCTGCACCGATCACAATCCCACCCAGGTCCTATCCCCATAACCCCATGTATTTACCCTAGCTAGTCCCCCTGACACTAAGGGGCAATTTAGCATGGCCAATCCACCTAACCCGCACATCTTTGGAGGAAACCGGAGCACCCGGAGGAAACCCACGCAGACACGGGGCGAATGTGCAGACTCCACACAGACTGTGACCCGAGGCGGGAATTGAACCCGGGTCCCTGGCGCTGTGAGGCGGCAGTGCTAACCACTGTGCCACCGTGCCGCCCTCCCTAGTCCGACAGCGCGGCCTTCCTCCCAGCACTGGGAACGTCAATCCAGATGTTGTACTCATGTCTCTAAAGTGGGAGTACAGCCCATCATTATCGGACTGACACTGAGCCACAGCTGGCCGGTTAGAGCACACCCTGACCACCTCAACAGCGGTGGAGGAGAAGGGACCCAGGTGGGACAAGGATGGAATGAAATTTGTCCATCCTGAGGACTGAACCTTTCCAGCTCCAAAAATATAATGTGGACCGCTGTCACCCCAAGGCCCCAAACTCCGTGACTGTGAAGCTCCCCCCACCCCACCCTCCCCCCGCCCCCATCCCCACCAACAACCCTTCCCCAGCCGCAGTTGGAGATTAAGACCTTCATGCTTAATAACTTTCCATTTATAGGTTTGCAGTTTTCCCATTTACCAGCACTCTCCAACCAGACTGATATTTCTAAAGGAGAAAGAAATGCTTTTCTTTGCTCAGGTGGATTTGATCATTTCCACAACGATTGTCTCAGTTTGTTTGAAGTTTCTAAATGAGTGTGATTAATGCCACACAAGCACTGAATCATCCACCTTCCCAAAGTGGGCCTTTGTACTCTAATGAAAGTGAACAATGCAGCAATGTCCCACCTCTCTTCCAGTCAGCAGAATTAATCTGCACCAACCAAACCGAAAGGTTTTATTTCGCTGTGAGGTGTTTTATGAGCCCCTCATGGATTCAGGGGCCTCTCTCTGTTTTCTCTTCAGCGTACTGGTCTCCACTGGCAACCGACTTGTGTTTGAGACTGGGCCAAGCTCACAAGGTGATCCCCCTTCTGCAAGCGGGGTTCGAACCCGCTCTTTAACCCTGCATTTTGCAACAAAGTCACCAATTCCGATCTTGCATTTCCTCAATCGTTGCACTGGGAGTGCCAGAGGAATTGACACTCCCAATTAAATACAAGAGAAAGATTCTCTGATTGGCCCATCAACAAAGAACAAAGAACAATACAGCACAGGAACAGGCCCTTCGGCCCTCCAAGCCTGTGCCGCTCCCTGGTCCAAACTAGACCATTCTTTTGTCTCCCTCCATTCCCACTCCGTTCATGTGGCTATCTAGATCAGTCTTAAACGTTCCCAGTGTGTCCGCCTCCACCACCTTGCATGGCAGCGCATTCCAGGCCCCCACCACCCTCTGTGTAAAATATGTCCTTCTGATATCTGTGTTAAACCTCCCCCCCTTCACCTTGAACCTATGACCCCTCGTGAACGTCACCTCCGACCTGGGGAAAAGCTTCCCACCATTCACCCTATCTATGCCTTTCATAATTTTATACACTAAATCAATTGACTCTTAATCAGGGAGTTCATGTTCAATGTTCAATGTTCATGTTCAATCAGGCCAACCTCAATGGCCTGATTGAAGTCAATACAAGTGGCCTGGGTTGTGTTAGATGCTATTTAAATAAAAGTCTTTCTTTATGAAATGACAATCTTGATGCCAGTGATGCGAAAGTACGGACGTTTAGTTACTAAATCGTCTGAAATAGGCAGGCGAGTTGGACACCTGTGGGGAGGCCCTCCCCCCATTCACAATGGTGGCTGCCATCTTGCAGGTAATAATGGCCGTGTTCTGAGGCATGACAACTCCTGCTACACCAGGTGAAGGCTGTCAACGTCAACGGCTCTACAATTATAAATCTTTCTATTTCTTAATAAATGAAGATGCTTGTTGCCAAGGGTCTTTGCAATCCTGGTCATAAATCACGAGGACAGACAGTCTGACCTTTCATTCCCAGTTTTTAATTTCGATAAGTGGCCCTTGGAAAAACATAATTACCTAATCGTGTCTTCAATTAAAAGATCAGATCAAATAAATACAATTATATTTGAGTACTTCTGTTGACAAAACCCTTGTTGCGCTTGGAAATCATCTACAAGTGACAGGTCACCTCTTAAACAAATAGAAACTTTTTAATTCCAAGTTGACTGTTATTTTTATCTTAAAGAGTCGGCATCTTTCATTGAAAAAAAATTATGTGGCTAGCACGGCTGCCTCACAGCGCCAGGGACCCGGGTTCGATTCCCAGTTTGAGTCATTGCTGTGCGTCCGGAGTCACGCAGTAGGCCAGGTCGGGTAAGGAAGGCAGATTTCCTTCCCTCGAGTGCATCAATGCACCAGGTGGCTTTTTACAATAATCAGTGATGGCTGTCCTGGTCACCGTTACTGAGACGCGCTTTCAATTCCAGATGTTCTATTAATCAATTAAATTTATGAAAAAAATGTATTCATTAATTGAATTTAAATTCCTCCAGTTGCCGTGATGATTTGAACCCACCTTGGCAGGATGTTAGCATGGGCCTCTAGGTCACTAGTCTTGTGACAAAATCACTACACCACTATCATCCTGATTTTGATTTGATTTGATTTATTATTGTCACATGTATTCGTATACAGTGAAAAGTATTGTTTCTTGCGCACTATACAGACAAAGCATACCGTTCATAGAGAAGGAAAGGAGAGAGTGCAGAATGTAGTGTTACAGTCATAGCTAGGGTGCAGAGAAAGATCAACTTAACACGAGGTCGGTCCATTCAAAAGTCTGATGGCAGCAGGGAAGAAACTGTTCTTGAGTCGGTTGGTGCGTGACCTCAGACTTTTGTATCTTTTTCCCAACGGAACACGGTGGAAAAGAGAATGTCCGGGGTGCATGGGGTCCTTAATTATGCTGCTTTTCCGCGGCAGCGGGAAGTGTAGACAGAGTCAATGGATGGCACGCTGATTTGCGTGACAGATTGGGCTACATTCACGACCTTTTGTAGTTCCATGTAGTCTTGGGCAGAGCAGGAGCCATACCAATCTGTGATACAACCAGAAAGAATGCTTTCTATGGTGCATCTGTAAAAGTTGGTGAGAGTCGTAGCGGACATGCCAAATTTCCTTAGTCTTCTGGGAAAGTAGAGGCGTTGTCGTGCTGTCGTCAGACTCCCATTTGCTTTGATAAAAGAGACACCTTTGAAATGGGCCCCATGGACATTCTTGCAATTGCAAATTAAATTATGTCTTCTATTTTTTTTTATTCATTCATGGGACACGGGCATCGCTGGCTGACCAACATTTATTGCCCATCCCTAGTTGTCCTTGAGAAGGTGGTGGTGAGCTGCCTTCTTGAATCGCTGCAGCCCATGTGCTGTGGGTTGACCCACAATGTCATTAGGGAAGGAATTCCAGGATTTTGATCCAACGACTCTGAAGGAATGGCCGATATATTTCCAAGCCAGGGTGGTGAGTGGCTTGGAGGGGAACTTGCAGGTGGTGGTGTATCTGCTGCCCTTGTCCTTCTAGATGGAAGTGGTCGTGGGTTTGGAAGGTGCTGTCTCAGGATCTTTGGTGAATTGCTGCAGTGCATCTTGTAGATAGTACACACTGCTGCTACTGAGCGTCGGTGGTGGATGTGGTGCCAATCAAGGGGGCTGCTTTGTCCTTGATGGCAAAGGATTCAGATACTAGAGGGTCAGAGCTTGAATTTAATGGTGCCAAGAGTAACAAAGGGAGCCTGAGATAATGAAGGAAAGTCGGAGTAATGAAGGGAAGTCAGGAGTACTAATGGAAGTTCCTGCCATAAGGAAAATCAAGGCCGGGGCTTTCCGGCCTTGCCGTGGTTGGTTTGGCTACAGGCAAGATCAGAAAATGAGGCAAGGCAGCCGAAAGTCTATTTACCAGTGGACATTCCCGTAATATTCTACCGATGGGTGATAAAGTAAGTTCAATAGTATTGTGGAAACTCGGGATCTGAGATGCCAGGCTGAGCCTGATCTCATGCAGCATTCCCAGCTGGGGCTGGGATTTTATGTCCTCCCCTCCCCCCCTGCCCCCCAACAGCGGAGGGTCTATCGCCGGTGGAGATAGCTCACCATTGGCTGCGAGCAAGATCTTCTGATCCTGCCCAAGTCAATGGCCATGTGCATTGCTTGCCAGTCGTGCCACCAGGGGACATGCCACAAAGTGGGTGAGGGGGGAGGGGGTTCGCCTTCAAACGGGATTGGCATATCCCATCTGCGGGAAGACCTGGAAAATCTCGGCCTGGGAGCTTCAGTCTGAATGACCAACTCAAATCTCTGAAGTGGGCTTGAACCCACGACCTTGTGCAGGGAGGTACAAGTGATGCCACTGAGTCACAACTAACACTGTCAGCTCTTGAGCAGAGTTAGGGAGATTAAGATGTACTGGCACCAGTCTGAGGATCGATCGAGTCTGTTCCAGATTAGAGTCTGTGTACAGTGATTGCTTCCTTCAGAGGCCAGGGATCTGTGAGCCGTTACTGTGATCATCTTCACTAACACCACCGTCACTGGGTGGCGTGGTGGCACAGTGGTTAGCACTGCAGCCTCACAACACCAGGGTCCCGGGTTCGATTCCCGGCCTCAGGTCACTGTCTGACTGGAGTCTGCACCTTCTCCCTGTGTCTGTGTGGGTTTCCTCCGGGTGCTCTGGTTTCCTCCCACAGTCCAAAAGACGTGCTGGTTAGGTGCATTGGCCATGCTAAATTCTCCCTCAGTGTACCCGAACAGGCGCCAGAGTGTGGTGACGCAGGGAATTTCACAGTGACTTCATTGCAGTGTTAATGTAAGCCTTACTTGTGACTAATAAATAAACTTTAAAACTTTCTCATTTAATAGATTCTTGGGAAGGAAGAAATGATACTGGAATCGGTGCCCTGGGTCGCTGAATTCTAACAGGCTGCCCAGTGTAGAACGGGCATCGAGAGTTTGAGGGATAAGAGGAACATAGAAATATTCAAATAAGACAAAACAAGCAGCTTAAAGGGCAAAGGAGAATGCTTGGGCTGAACGCACTGCGCCAGGGACAGAAGGTGATGAGGTTGCTTTATCTAGGCTTCACCAAAACACTGGATGGCAAATCGATATTTCTGCAGCTGGCAAAGAAAGAATCTTGTGTGAATGTAGCTCCTTTCTCAGCTTCAGAATGTCTCAAAGGGCTTCAGAACCAGTGCAGTACTTTCTGCAGAGTAGTCGCCATTGTCATGTCGAAACCCAAGTTCAACAAACTCCAACAAACAGCAATCTGATAACGACCAGACCGCCTGGTTTGGTGATGTCGATTGAAGGATAAATATCGACCTGACTGCCATGCAGAACGCGCCTGCTCTTTTTCAAAATACTGTGAGATCTTTTACATCCATCTGAGAGCACGGACTGTGCCTTGGTTTGATGTCTCACCCAGAAGGACAACCCCTCCAACCAACCAGCACTCCCTCTGTACTGCACTGAAGTGTCAACCCGGATCTTTGGCAGGATTTTGGGGAGGCGATGGGGCAGCGATGGCTGAGTGGTGTTATCACTAGACTATAATCCAGAAACTCAACTAATGTTCTGGGCACCTGGGTTCGAATCCCGCCACGGCAGATGGTGGAATTTGAATTCAATAAAAAAATCTGGAATGAAGAACCTACTGATGACCATGAAACCCGTTGTCGATCCATCTGGTTCACTAATGTCCTTTAGGGAAGGAAATCTGCCGTCCTTAACTGGTCTGGCCTACATGTGACTCCAGAGCCACGGCAATGTGGTTGACTCTCAACTGCTCCCCAAGGACAATTAGGGATGGGCAATAAATGCTGGCCAGCCAGCGATGTCTATGTCCCACGAATGAATTTTAAAAGATTTACGGCCTCACTTGGCTCGAAAGCGTAAAACCCCGCCCGAGGTCAACGGACCTTTCCATGTTCCACCCCTTGCCCACTCCGATTCCCCTGGTGGATGGGACGTTAAAATTCTTGCCCTGGTGGTTTAAGGGCCGCAATTTTGTAATGTTGGCAAGACTCCACAGAAAATCAAGAATGACTGGGACTTTTTTCTCTGGAGCGTAGAAGGCTGAGGGGTGATCTTATAGAGGTCTATAAAATAATGAGGGGCACAGATCATCTAGATAGTCAATATCTTTTCCCAAAGGTAGGGGAGACTAAAACTAGAGGGCACAGGTTTAAGGTGAGAGGGGAGAGATACAAAAGTGTCCAGAGGGGCAATTTTTTCACACAGAGAGTGGTGAGTGTCTGGAACAAGCTGCCAGAGGTAGTAGTAGAGGCGAATACAATTTTGTCTTTTAAAAAGCATTTAGTCAGTTACATGGATAAGATGTGTATAGGGGGATATGGGCCAAATGCGGGCAACTGGGGCTAGCTTAGGGGTTTTTAAAAAAAAGGGTGGCATGGACAAGTTGGGCCGAAGGGCCTGTTTCCATGCTGTAAACCCCTATGATTTTATGACTGTAAAAATCCCATCCCCATTTCCGACAAATCTCATTTTGGCCGGTAGCGGAAGGCTCAGGAGTGTGATTTACACAAGAGAAACATCCAAACTCAGCAGGGACATTTGAACTGAGTGATAAGTTCGATCAGACTCCATTTTGTCTGCTCCAAGTGCATTAACCCACAGACGGCGAGTCGTCAATCGATGAATTAGATACATTGACCATTACAATAATTAATTTTGATGATTTTTAAGTACTGCTTGGAGGGTGGATGAGCTCTTTTTAACTGTCATGATCTGAAGTTTTTTTTAAATCACCCACTCTAAACTGTAAAAGAAAATTCAGCTGTCATTGATCGTTTAAAAAAAACCTCTGCTGGACTGGTTTGATTGACAGGCTAGTTTGTGTGGCATCTGTTCAAGCTGCTTCAATAGAATTCTTTGTTGACATTTTGCTAAGGGCTATTCATTATGAATGTTTGGCTGAGTTTCAAAAGCTACAATTATCTCGGCAGGGGGTTCCGAATTCACAGTGTTATTGGCAGTTTGTTTAGGCTATTAAAGGATTAGGAGTATGAACAGAGGTTTCTTTATTTTTGTAAGAGATTAACCACTTGGGAAGAGTTAAAAGCTTTGATACTTTCATGAATAGAAGTTTTTTTTTTCACTGTCAGCGCCTGAGAATCAAGCATGGCTCAGTAATAACCCTATTACTCATGTGCCAGAAGAGTAAAGGCTTCGGCCATTTTCCAGGACTTGACCACATAGTCTAGGCTGACACTCCAGGGGAACATGTTGGAGGTGCTAGCGGTTTGAATGAGATGTTAATCCAAGGCCCTGTCTTCCTTCTCAGCTTGATGTAAAAAATTCCATGGCACTACTTTGCAGAAGAACAAGCAATTATTTATTTAAAGCTAATAGTTAGTCTTCAATCGCCATCACTACAGCACGGTGACACAGTGGTTAGCACTGCTGCCTCGCAGCGCCAGGGACCAGGTTCGATTCCTGGCTTGGGTTGCTGCCTGTGTGGAGCCTGCACGTTCTCCCCGTGTCTGCGTGGATTTCCTCCGGGTGCTCTGACTTCCTCCCACAGTCCGAAAGACGTGCTGGTTAGGTGCATTGGCCGTGCTAAATTCTCCCTCAGTGTACCCGAACAGGCACCGGAATGTGGCGACTAGGGGATTTTCACAGTAACTTCATTGCAGTGTTAATGTAAGCCTACTTGTGACACTATTAAGTAAACTTTAAAACATTAAACTTAAAAGAGATGGCCTGGTCATTATCACGTTGCTGTTTGTGGGAGCTTGCTGTGCACAAATTGCCTGCTGTGCTTCCTATGTTATAACAGTCACTGCACTTGGAATGAATTTCATTGCCCATAAAGTGCATTGGGACATCCCGAGTACATTAAAGACAATATAAATGCAAATTCCTCCTGCCTATCTATCCATCTGAGAGAGAGCAACCTCTGGCATGCCACCAGCATTTAGCACTGATTTACAATTTGTATTCCATGTGTTGCGTTGGACCTTGGATCCCCAAATCTTCTCACTTCAATGGAAAGGTGCTTCTAACAGAGCCCTACTGACACTGTGCAGGAACCCTATCTATTCCCCCCCCCCCTCTCTTTAAGGTCTGGTAAATGTTGAGTTAATTCTGCGGTTGTGGAGTGCCAAGTTATTTTCGATCCACAGTTAGTCACATTGGTTAGGGCGCACAGAGACATTTTTGCTGCTTGGTTGGGCATCACGGAATCCCTCTGAGCAACCCGAGGTGCTGTGCGTTCCTGCTGACTGCATTCATTGCATTTTCTCATTTTCGTAACCAATCCTGCAGCAATCTTTCGACTTCACATCCCTAAAGTTTACAGATTTGTTTGCCTGGCTGCATCGGAACGAGGCGGAGGTTGCTTTGGGCGAAACTGGGTGGGGGGGGGGGGAAACGACATCAAACTAGAATATTCCCATTAGCAAAAGAAAAGATTGACTCAAGTCTTTAGGATCACAAAATTCTTTTTGTGAGGAGAATGTGTGAAAAATGTGTGACGTTGAACCACGAAATGTAGCCATAGAGTCGTTACGGCACAGGAGGAAGCCTTTCTGCCCCTCAAGTCAATGCCAGCTCACTGTGCAGCAACCCCATTGGCTCTATTATTTCCCCTGTAGGTTTATTTCCCTCAAGTACGCGTCGTCGGTCTCGCACGGCCTGCTACTGCTGCCAGCGAGAATGGAGAATTTGGCGCTCAGCCAAAACTCCGCTCAGAGCAGCGGGACTGGAGAATCCCAGCTGCGGGTGAGGTTGGAGAATTCCGTCTCCTTACTTTGTAATTATTGACCACTCTGCTTCCCCTACCCTCGGAGGCAGTGAGTCCGAGGTCATTAGAACTCTCCAAGTAAAGTTCTTCCTTCTAGCGATAGGGAGGTGCTGGTCTAGTGGTATTATCGCTGGACTATTAATCCAGAAACTCAGCTAATGTTCTGGGGACCCGGGTTTTAATCCCACCATGGCAGATGGTGGAACTTGAATTCAATAAAAAAATACCTGGAATTAAGAGTCTATTGATGACCATGAAGCCATTGTCGATTGTCTGAAAAATCCATCTGGTTCACTAATGCCCGTTAGGGAAGGAAATCTGCCATCCTTACCTGGTCTGGCCTACAGGTGACTCCAGAGCCACAGCAATGTGGTTGACTCTCAACTGCCCTCCAAGGGCAACTAGGGATGGGCAATAAATGCTGGCCAACCAGCGATGCCCATGCCCCACAAACGAATAATATTTCCCCATATATTCCATCAACCAATAGGAACATTATTTATAAGTGTTTTGGGTGGGTGGGAATTTCCACACAATCCATCGTGTGTGTCGCGGCGGTGGAGGTGACCCACCTTTGACTGGCGGTGGAACCTTCCGGTCCCACCATTGCCAACAGGGTTTCCCACTGAATGTAACCCTTGCCACCGGGGAACCCACGGTGGGGGTGTGCCATCGATGAGTCCAGATGATCCCGCTGGCATGAACAGCGGGAAAGTGTCAGCCTTTGTGTTTCTTCTGTTTCTGAAAAGCGGGGGAGAGGGGTAGGGCCTGGGTCTACGATGATCAGAAAGAGGAGGAAAGTCAGGGTGAGCTCATGCCAGCATTAGGTGCTCCCAGCCTATGACACGTAGGAGATTAAAGAGTGAGCTTTACTGTTTTGCTCGATTGGGGAACCATAGAATCCCTACAGTGCAGAAAGAGACATTCGGGCCCATCGAGTCTGCACCGACTACAATCCCACCCAGGTCCCATAAAACCATGCATTTACGCTAGCTAGTCCCCCTGACACTAAGGGCCAATTTAACATGGCCAATCAACCTAACCTGCAAATATTTGGACTGCGGGAGAAAACTGGAGCATTCGGAGGAAACCCACAGTGTCTGTGACCCAGGTTTGCTTCCCGGGGGCTTGGGTCACTGTCTGTGTGGAGTCTGCACGTTCTCACCGTGTCTGCGTGGGTCTCTTCCGGGTGCTCCGGTTTCCTCCCACAGTCCAAAGATGTGCGGGTTAGATGGATTGGCCATGCTAAATTGCCCCTTAGTGTTGGGGAACTAGCTGGGGTAAATGCATGGGGTTATGGGGATAGGGCCTGGGTGGGATTGCGGTCGGTGATGACTCGATGGGCCAAATGGCATCCTTCTGCACTGTAGGGATTCTATGATTCCATGATTCAGACATGGAGAGAAAGTGCAAACTCTGCACAGACAGTGGCTGAGACTGTAATTGGAGTATGAGTTTTAACAACACCAGGTTAAAGTCCAACTTTTATTTGGTAGCAAATGCCATTAGCTTTTGGAGCGCTGCTCCTTCGTCAGATGGAATGGATATCTGCTGACATCCATTCCATTTGATGAAGGAGCAGCGCTCCGAAAACTAATGGCATTTGCTACCAAATAAACCTGTTGGACTTTAACCTGGTGTTGTTAAAATTCTTACTGTGTTTACCCCAGTCCAACGCCGGCATCTCCCTGTCATGACTGTAATTGGAACCCAGGTCCCTGGCACTGTGAAGCAGCTGTGCTAACCACTGTGCCACCGTGCCGCCCCTGACTGCATCGGACTGCTTGAGGGGCTGTATGGCCGATCCCTGCTCCTACTCCTCATGTCCAGTAAGTTATTCATCTCAATATTGTATATCGCTGGAACAGAATGGCTCCCGACAAACCAACAGTCATTGTGCAACGCGATAGAAAAACATCCCAGTGCGATAAATGTTAAGTATTCATTCATGGCAACGGGAGAGAGAGAAACCAGGACATGCCTGGAATGTAACGCTCAAATCTGAGTCAGTGGCAGGGAGTTGGCATTCCCTGTTATGTATTGCATCTCGAGAGCGGAGCCCGGCAACTTGGAGAGGATGTGTTTATTACAGAGCATTTATCTCTGCCTAATACTCTGTCCCTTTCACTTTGAGAGCCGCTGGTTCTCACAATGGAAATTGTATCTCCATATCTTTATTTAGGCTCAGTACTGGAGACTTGTGGGTCAGGTACAGTGTTGGTTGATTGGACAGATTCCAGCGGCACTCTGACAGGACGCCATCAATCTCACGCTCGGAAAATTGGTCCTTTCTCCTCGTTCATGTATTTATACTGCTTGTAATGTGGCACACATCCCTGAATGTAGAACAGGAGTGTGGATCAGTGAGCAGACTCTGAGGGCCACAGAGTGTTCCAGACACACCGGAACCCAACCCTCTCTCCTCCCTACAGCCCGTCCCGCACATTCGTGATACCTCGTGCACCTAGTGTACTATGTTACATAGTGTACATAGATACCTAGTGTCTATGCTTCTATAGTTGAAGCCAAAACGTTGTCTGATTTCAAGAAGAAATTAGATGTGGCTCTTAGGGCTAAAGGGATCAAGGGATATGGGGGGAGGGGGAAGGTGGGATCAGGATATTAAAAATAGAACTCTTTCAGTGCAGAAGGAGGCCATTCGGCCCATCGAGTCTGCACCGACCACAATCCCACCCAGGCCCTATTCCCGTAACCCCACATATTAACCCTGCAAATACTCTGATCCTCGGGTTAATTTAGCATGGCCAATCAACTTAACCTGCACATCTTTAGACTTGAATTCGATGATCAGCCATGATCAAAATGAATGGCGGAGCAGGCTCGAAGGGCCGAATGGCCTCCTCCTGCTTCCAGTTTCTTTGTTTCTAACACAGTAGATGGACTCTCCATCGAAATTGGAAGCAACCTGTACACCCACCTCTTAAAGATAAGGAAACTTTGCATTTATGGAGCACTCAGACAGTGATTATCACTGTGGCACCTGCTTTGTATGTACCTTATGCACAGCAACATCCCACAAACAGCATTGTGATGGATGAACACTTCAAAGAGAAAATAAATCGCAGGGTTCAGGTGGAAGAGTGGGGGTGTGGGACTCTCTAGTTTGCGGTTCAGGAAAGAGGTAGCAGGCCCAATGGGCTGAATGGCCTCCTTCTGCACTGAACTATTCTCCGATTCTATGAGAGTTTCTGCCTGATGTTGACCACAAAGATCCAGGCAGCTCCCCGTTAGTGGGAAGCTGTTGTAAACCCCACTGGAGTGAAAGGGGGGAAGATGCTACCGGGCCTGGAGACTTCAGCCCCGGGCCCGCTAATTAAATGTAAATTATACTAAAATCAGAATTAACATAAATTATTCAGCTCCGCGCCGATTTCTGGTGCGGAGCTGACGATGACGGAAATCTGGCAGACGGAGATACACAGAGGCCATGGCACCCCGAGGCAAGCCTGCGGCACAGTCTCCACTTGAGCCTCCTGGCTCGCTGCACTGCTGGGAGAAACCTGAGGGGGGCAACTTTTTTACACAGAGGGTGGTATGTGTTTGGAATGAGCTGCCGGAGGAAGTGTTTGAGACAGGGACATTGATAACATTTAAAATGATGTGAAGATGCTGGCATTGGACTGGGGTGGGCACAGTAAGAAGTCCCACAACACCAGGTTAAAGTCCAACAGGTTCATTTGGTACCACGAGCTTTCGTCAAAGGAGCAGCGCTCCGAAAGCTCGTGATTCCAAATAAACGTGCTGGACTTTAACCCGGTGTTGTGAGACTTCTTAGTGTAACATTTAAAAAGCTTTTGGACAGATACATGGGTCGGAAAGGTTTAGAGGGATATGGGCCAAATGCAGGCAAATGGGGTTAGCTTAGATGGACATTTTATCGGCATGGATCAGTTTGGGCCGAAGGGCCTGTCTCGGTGCCATACATTCTATGATTCAGTGCTTGGTGGCAAATCAGTAAATAAGGTTCACTGGGTCAGATCAATCACCTGAACTGTGTGAGTTTCTGATCAGAGGCCCATAGCGTTCAAAGTCAATTCTGGAGTGATAGCCACAGTTCTAACAATGGAAATGGGGGTTTTTGAGTCCAGCCAGTGGTGGGCATCACTGTGGGCAAATCCTGCCCATTGATGAAAAGTGTTTTCCGGGTTTTCCCTGCGCTGTCCATGGAACTCTGGACCAGAGCGAAATGATAGGAGCTTGAGGGAGAGAGGATTCAGAGTAGGGTAACCAACTTGAGTTATATTTAGTCCTGACATTTCATCAAATGAAATACTGCCTCCCTCGGCTCCACCTCCAGACACTCACCATTGGTGGGATTGTCATCATGAGGTCCTGCCTTCCTGCAGCCAATTGGATATTGAGCAAACTCTTCATGATTTGATTGGATGATACTTCAGTGACAGACAGCAGATTGGACAATTTGACTCGCTGTTTCTGGTTTAGACTCTCCGTTCACCAGCCCCAGGCCAGCGAGTAGGACGATGAACCACTCTGAAAGCAGCTGGCAGGAGGTGCTTTTAAAACAGAGACCCCCCCCCCAATACACAGACCACCCCCAGCCACCCCCATCACCCCCCCACCCCCACTGCCCATCTTCCCCACCACTGCCCAACCCCCACCACACCCCCCCCCCACCATCACTGTGTTTCTCTTTTTCTCCCTTCCTCTCTACCTACCCCCATCACTCTCTCTAACCTCTGCTCTATTTCTCTCTTACTCTATTGCTCTGTGTGTCTCTATCTGTCTCTCTCTCTCTATTCTTCTTTCTATCTATCTCTGTCTGTCTGTCTATCTATCTGTTTCTCTCTTTATCATTGTCTGTCTCTCTCTTTCCATCCTCTATAATGCCATCTCTCTCTCTATCTCCCTCTCCCTCTTTATCTACTCCGATCACTCTCTCTACCACTGCCTCTCTCTAACCTCCACTCTATTTCTCTCTCTTACTCGACCACTCTGGGTGTGTCTGTCTGTCTGTTTCTCTGTCTGTCTGTCTGTCTATCTATCTATCTATCTATCTATCTATCTATCTATCTATCTATCTATCTATCTATCTATCTATCTATCTATCTATCTATTTTGCTTTCTCACTCTCTCTCTTATTGTCTCACTCTCTCTCTCTCTCTCCATCCCTGTATCATGCCATCTCTCTCTCTTACTCTCTCCATCCCTCTATCTTGCCACCTCTCTCTCTCCCCATCCCTCCATCATGCCATCTCTCTCTCTATCTGTCTCTCCCTCTAGTCTTCTATCTATCTATCTATCTACCTATATGTCTATCTATCTCTCTTTCTCACTCTCTCTCTCTCATTGTCTCACTCTCTCTCTCTCCATCCCTGTATCATGCCATCTCTCTCTCACACTCTCTCTCTCCATCCCTCTATCATGCCATCTCTGTCTCTCTCTCTCTCACTCTCTCTCTCCATCCCGCTATCATACCATCTCTCTCTCACTCTCTCTCTCCATCCCTCTATCATACCATCTCGCTCTCTCACTCTCTCCCTCCCTCCACCATGCCATCTATCTCTCTCTCTCTCTATCTCTTTCCCTCTCCCTCTCTCAGTGGGACACCTCAGCTCACTATTCCCCTGTAGTGACTCACATGAAGCTGTCAGCTTGGCTCAGTCTAAAGCTTTTTCGCTTTCTGAGTTCAACATATTGACAAGTCAACCAGCCGGCTGCCATGGAAACGCCACTGGTCACAGCCTGTTTGACTTTAACCACGTTTGCATCCTTCCCCATAGCAAAGTCATTTGTTGAAGGCCAGCTCAGTAGAAGATGCAAACGCGGCCGGGGCTGTTGGGGGGAACTGAGGAAAGAGCTGATTGGTGAGTCCTCCTGTAAAAGGGAGGTCCTGCCCAGAAACAGTAAAACATTCTGCCGGTGTTACCATCCCAGTTGATGTTATAACTGGACAGGAAGATTCCAGAATGGAGCTCTCGCTGAAAAGATTGTAACTTTAACTTATTTTTATAAAATGTGGAGGAACAGAATTACAGGGCCACTAATTAGTTTTAACAACAACAAGAAGAACATTTACTAAACATGATAAAATTGGGTTATGATACAATACACCTTTACTCCCCCCATTAGCTTAACAAACACACACAGATTTTAAGATTAACACAGATTACAAAGTACATCTTAAACTATAATGGTCTCAGTAACACAAAGTCCCTTTAAGCACACAGATTAGCTGTGGTCAAATATACGTACTCTGCTCTGAACCCGAGTTAGTGTCTGGGAATTTCTCTTCACAATTCCCCCCAGATGACTGTCACATGAGAGTTTCCAAACTCCATTCCCAAAAGCACGGTTTAAAAATCTTCTCATAATAATGCTTTCCATTCGTGGTTTGCATTCCGAAATCCAGTCCAGGTTTTCCAATGACTCCTTCGAACAAAGCTTCTGTTCCATTTTTAACAGCAAACCCAGTATCCAGGTTTTACACCACCTCCTTTCGGATTTATTTGTCTTGACTGCTTTACAAACTGTTCATGGTTGCTTTAACTCTTGATTCCTGGACTCTGGCAATATAGCATCAAACTTTTGATTTACCTCTGAAGTCTGTTATCCCATTTTGAATCTGTTTACTACAATTGTCTCTTCAACTCTTGAATTCTTCTGAATAATACTTGGTCTCTGTTCTCTTAGCTCCAGTTGTCTTAAGACATTCTTTCTGTCCCAATTCCATGGTTATCTGGACAGTAATTGGTTCTTTGGGAAGCTTGCCTGTTTGCAACTCCCGTCCTGTCCAGTATTTCTTCTGGCAGAGTTGAGAGGTGTTCACTCCCTAGTACCCTGTCTCCAACTGCCAACAAATTCAGCTAAACTAAGAACAAAAACCTTCCTACCTCGCCGGGTCCGGATGGGATGTACCCCAGGTTACTGTGGGAGACGAGGGAAGAGATTTCAGAGCCTCCGGCGATGATCTTTGCGTCGTCGATGGAGACGGGAGAGGTGCCGGAGGATTGGAGGATTGCGGATGTGGTTCCTATTTTCAAGAAGGGGAATAGGGATAGCCCAGGAAATTACCGACCGATGAGTCTAACCTCAGTGGTTGGTAAGCTGATGGAGAAGATCCTGAGGGACAAGGTTTATGAGCATTTAGAGAGGTTTAGTATGCTCAAGAATGCTCAGCATGGCTTTGTCAAAGGCAGATCGTGCCTTACGTGCCTGGTGGAGTTCTTCGAAAATGTGACTAAACACATTGACGAAGGGAAAGCGGTAGATGTGGTTTATATGGATTTTAGCAAGGCGTTCGATAAGGTCCCCCATGCAAGACTTCTCGGAAAAGTGAGAGGGCATGGGATCCAAGGGGCTGCTGCCCTGTGGATCCAGAACTGGCTTGCCCAAAGGAGGCAGAGAGTGTGTATAGACGGGTCTTTTTCTAAATGGAGGTCGGTCACCAGTGGTGTGCCCCAGGGATCTGTTCGGGACCCTTGCTGTTTGTCATTTTCATAAATGACCTGGATGAGGAAGTGGAGGGATGGGTTGGTAAGTTTGCCGAAGACACGAAGGTTGGTGGGGTTGTGGATAGTCTGGAGGGATGTCAGAAGTTACAGAGGGACATAGATAGGATGCAAGACTGGGCGGAAAAGTGGCAGATGGACTTCAACCCAGATAAATGCGTAGTGGTCCATTTTGGCAGCTCAAATGGGATGAAGGAGTACAATATAAAGGGAAAGACTCTTAGTACTGTGGCAGATCAGAAGGACCTTGGGGTCCGGGGCCATAGGACTCTAAAATCGGCCCCGCATGGGATCCAAGGGGCTGGGATCCAGGTGGAGGAGGTGGTTAAGAAGGCGTATGGTGTACTGGCCTTTATCAATCGAGGGATTGAGTTTAGGAGTCCGGGGATAATGATGCAGCTATATAAGACCCTCGTCAGACCCCACTTGGAGTACTGTGCTCAGTTCTCGTCGCCTCATTACAGGAAGGATGTGGAAAAGATTGAAAGTGTGCAGAGGGGATTTACAAGGATGTTGCCTGGATTGAGTGGCATGCCTTATGAGGATAGGCTGAGGGAGCTCGGTCTTTTCTCCTTGGAGAGACGTAGGATGAGAGGAGACCTAATAGAGGTATATAAGATGTTGAGAGGCATAGATCGGGTGGACTCTCAGAGGCTTTTTCCCAGGGTGGAAATGGCTGCTACGAGAGGACACAGGTTTAAGGTGCTGGGGGGTAGGTACAGGGGAAATGTTAGGGGGAAGTTTTTCACACAGAGGGTGGTGGGCGAGTGGAATCGGCTGCCGTCAGTGGTGGTGGAGGCAAACTCAATAGGGTCTTTTAAGAGACTCCTGGATGAGTACATGGGACTTAATAGGATGGAGGGTTATAGGTAGGCCTAAAAGGTAGGGATATGTTCGGCACAACTTGTGGGGCCGAAGGGCCTGTTTTGTGCTGTAGTTTTCTATGTTTCTATGTTTCTAAAAGGGCCTCCAGTTGCTCAGCAACACCCGCATACTTTTGATTTGATTTGATTTATTATTGTCACATGTTTCGTATACAGTGAAAAGTATTGTTTCTTGCGCGCTATAGAAATAAAGCATACCATTCATAGAGAAGGAAATGAGAGAGTGCAGAATGTAGTGTTACAGTCATAGCTAGGGTGTAGAGAAAGATCAACTTAATGCGAGGTAGGTCCAATCAGAAGTCTGATGGCAGCAAGGAAGAAGCTGTTCTTGAGTCAGTTGGTACGTGACCTCAGACTTTTGTACCTTTTTCCCAATGGAACAAGGTGAAAGAGAGAATGTCCGGGTGCATGGGGTCCTTAATTATGCTGGCTGCTTTGCCGAGGCAGCAGGAAGTGTAGACAGAGTCAATGGATGGGAGGCTGGTTTGCGTGATGGACTGGGCTACATTCACAACCTTTTGTAGTTTTTTTTTGTTCTTCCCCTGGTTTATTTACTCTAAGAGTTTTATCAACACCAGGTTAAAGTCCAACAGGTTTATTTGGTAGCAAATACCATTAGCTTTCGGAGTGCTGCTCCTTCGTCAAAGGATGAAGGAGCAGCGCTCCGAAAGCTAATGGTATTTGCTACCAAATAAACCTGTTGGACTTTAAGCTGGTGTTGTTAAAACTCTTACTGTGTTCACCCCAGTCCAACGCCGGCATCTCCACATCATTATTTACTCTACACAGCGTAGCCCTCTCTACGCACAATAGAAACACAGTTGGAACTTAACCAACCCCCACACATACAAACACCTTTGTCCAGCATGAATCTAATGATAGGCTTCATCCTTCCAGGCACAGAAACATTAAACTAAACCAACTTAAAGTTATACCTTATTTTTAATCTTTACCAGTACAAATATAAATCCCTTAAAACTATCTTTGCTTTCCTAACACCAGTTCGGCCTGTTCTGCCTATTCAATGGATCAGAATTAATTTGTATCGTAACTCCATGTACCTGTTTGGGTTCTGTAGCCCTTAATGTCCTCACCCTCCAAAAAAATCCAGCAATCTCCATTTCAAAATTTTCAGTTGGCATTTTGTCAGCTTTCTGGGAAGTTCCTGCTTTCCATTAGCCTTTGTGAGAAACCTCCTGGCTTCACCCCGGAACACTGAGTTCTCATTTTAAGAATATCCATGCCTCATTCATGTCTTTGTTACCAGGGTGGTACGGTAGCACAGTGGTTAGCGCTGCTGCCTCTCAACGCCAGGGTCCCGGGTTCAGTTCCTGCCTTGGGTGACTGACTGTGCGGAATCTGTACATTCTCTGCGTGGGTTTCCTCCGGGTGCTCCGGTTTCCTCCCACAGTCTGAAAGATATGCTGGTTAGGTGCACTGGCCATGCTAATTTCTCCCTCAGTGTAACCCGAACAGGCGCCGGAGTGTGGCGACTAGGGTATCTTCACAGTAACTTCATTGCAGTGTTAATGTAAGCCTACTTGTAACACTAATAAATGAACTTTAAAATTTAAAAACTCTGTGTGGGTTTCCTCCGGGTGCTCCGGTTTCCTCCCACAGTCCAAAGATGTGCGTGTTAGGTTGATTGGCCATGATAAATTGACCCTTAGTGTCAGGGCATTAGCAGGGTAAATTTGTCGGTTTATGGGTTGGGACCCTGGGTGGGAATGTAGTTGGTGCAGGCTCGATGGGCCGAATGGCCTCCTCCTGCACTGTAGGGATTGTATGATTGCACTTTAAGACTCGGCCATTCCAGTGTATTCCTGGCTGCTGTCCCATTTTTGACCCTCCAAAAACTTGAGGTCATCCAAAGCTCTGCGGCCCTTGTCTTAACTTGCACCCAAGTCACGTTTGCCTATCGCTGTCCTCTCGTGCTATCTGTATCTCTCCGTATTC
Organism: Mustelus asterias; assembly: GCF_964213995.1. Classification (NCBI taxonomy): domain Eukaryota; kingdom Metazoa; phylum Chordata; class Chondrichthyes; order Carcharhiniformes; family Triakidae; genus Mustelus; species Mustelus asterias. Next base: position 6,641,362 of record NC_135811.1, on the reverse strand, counting down.
TGTGTATTCCTCTCTAATATCACCTCCGGGTTCCCACACCCCTGCCAGGTTAGTTTAAACCCTTATCGATAGTACGAGTGAGGAAGTTGATCCCTCTCTTTAGATGCAGCCTGTTCGACCCGCACCTTCCCCCGAGCTGCTCCCAACGTCCCATCGACCTATAGCTGTCCCTCCGGCACCATCTTCCAGCCACACGGTGATCTGCTTCATCCTCCTATTTCTCTACTCACTCGGCTTGGTATCGGGAAAAATCCAGAGATCACTACTTTCGAAGTCCTGCTGGCTAATTTCCTTCCCAACTCCCTAAATTCTGACTGTAGGACCGTATCCCTCTGGCGATCTTCACCCTTCCCCCTCAGGGTGCCCTGCGGCAGTTCAGGGACATTCTTCACCCTGACACCAGGAGGCAACTCATCGTCCCGGCTTCATGTCTGAAGCTGCAGAACTCTCACTATTGCTCCTCCAGTCTCCTTTATACCCCCCACCCCCACCCCTCCCCCGCCATTACCCCATCCCCTCCGTACAGCCGGCACCATGGACTTGGCTTTGGCTGCATGCCCCAGATGAGCTCTTGCAATGCCTACAACACAAACAGAAAATGCTGGTCTGGCAGCTTCTATGGAGAGAGAACAGCCAACGTTTCGAGCCTGGGTGACTCTCCGTCAGAATGGCTCTACCTGCTTGCTTCGTGTTGGTTGCCTGCTGGCTACCCATTCCCTCTCTCCCTGCATATTCTCAAACTGCGGGGTGAACACCTCTATCGATGTGCTAGCCAGGAAGCTCTCAACCTCATGGATGAGCTGCCACAATGATGCACGCCCACTGCTGTTCAAACTCCATAATCCAGGACTTAGAGACCCTCTCACAACATCACGAGAAAGAGGGATAGAGAGAGAGACAGGGAGTGAGTGAGCGAGAGAGGGAGTGAGTGAGTGTGTGAGAGAGAGAGAGAGGGAGCAAGAGTGAGAGAGGGAGGAAGAGAGAGAGAGGGAGGGAGCAAGAGAGAGAGAGGGAGCAAGAAATAGTGAGAGAGGGAATGAGTGAGGGAGAGAGAGGAAGCGAGAGAGAGGGAGCAAGAGAGAGAGAGAGAGAGGGAGTAAGAGAGAGAAAGGGAGCAAGAGGGAGAAAGAGAGGGAGCAAGAGAAAGTGAGAGGGAGTGAGTGAGAGAGAGGGAGTGATTGAGAGAGAGGGAGTGAGTGAGAGAGAGAGGGAGTGAGAGAGAGAGAGAGGGAGTGAGAGAGAGAGAGGGAGTGAGAGAGAGAGGGAGTGAAAGAGAGAGAGGGAGAGAGAGAGAGAGAGGGAGTGAGAGAGAGAGAGGGAGAGAGAGGGAGAGAGGGAGTGAGAGAGGGAGTGAGAGAGAGGGAGTGAGAGAGAGAGAGGAAGTCAGAGAGAGAGAGAGAGCAAGAGGGAGAAAGAGAGGGAGCAAGAGTGAGTAGAACATAGAACAGTACAGCACAGTACAGGCCCTTCGGCCCTCAATGTTGTGCCGAGCTTTGTCTGAAACCAAGATCAAGCTATCCTACTCCCTATCATTCTGGTATGCTCCATGTGCCTATCCAATAACCGCTTGAAAGTTCCTAAAGTGTCTGACTCCACTATCACAGCAGGCAGTCCATTCCACACCCCAACCACTCTCTGAGTAAAGAACCTACCTCGGACATCCCTCCTGTATCTCCCACCATGAACCTTATAGTTATGCCCCCTAGTAACAGCTATATCCACCCGAAGAAATATTCTCTGAACGTCCACTCTATCTATCCCCCTCATCATCTTATAAACCTCTATTAAGTCGCCTCTCATCCTCCTCCGCTCTAAAGAGAAAAGCCCTAGCTCCCTCAACCTTTCCCCATAAGACCTACCCTCCAAACCTGGCAGCATCCTGGTAAATCTCCTTTGCACTCTTTCCAATGCTTCCACGTCCTTCTTAAAGTGAGGTGACCAGAACTGCACACAATATTCCAAATGTGGTCTCACCAAGGTCCTGTACAGTTGCAGCATAACCCCACGGCTCTTAAACTCAAACCCCCTGTTAATAAATGCAAACACACTATAGGCCTTCTTCATGGCTCTATCCACTTGAGTGGCAACCTTCAGAGATCTGTGGATATGAACCCCAAGATCTCTCTGTTCCTCCACATTCCTCAGAACCCTGCCGTTGACCCTGTAATCCGCATTTAAATTTGTCCTCCCAAAATGAATCACCTCGCACTTATCAGGGTTAAACTCCATCTGCCATTTTTGGGCCCAGCTCTGCATCCTATCAATGTCTCTTTGCAGCCTACAACAGCCCTCCACCTCATCCACTACTCCACCAATCTTGGTGTCATCAGCAAATTTACTGATCCACCCTTCAGCCCCTCCTCAAAGTCATTGATAAAAATCACAAATAGCAGAGGACCCAGCACTGATCCCTGTGGTACACCGCTGGTAACTGGTCTCCAGTCTGAAAATTTTCCATCCACTACCACCCTCTGTCTTCTATGAGATAGCCAGTTACTTATCCAATTGGCCAAATTTCCCCCTATCCCACACCTCCTTACTTTCTTCATGAGCCGACCATGGGGAACCTTATCAAACGCCTTACTAAAATCCATGTATACGACATCAACTGCTCTATCTTCATCTACACACTTAGTTACCTCCTCAAAGAATTCAATCAAATTTGTGAGGCAAGACTTCCCCTTCACGAATCCGTGTTGACTATCCTGGATTAAGCTGCATCTTTCCAAATGGTCATAAATCCTATCCCTCAGGACCTTTTCCATTAACTTACTGACCACTGAAGTAAGACTAACCGGCCTATAATTGCCAGGGTCATTCCTATTTCCTTTCTTGAACAGAGGAACAACATTCGCCACTCTCCAGTCCTCTGGCACTATCCCCGTGTAAGAATTTTAACAACACCAGGTTAAAGTCCAACATGTTTATTTGGTAGCAAATACCATTAGCTTTCGGAGCGCTGCTCCTTTGTCAGATGGAGTGGAAATGTGCTCTCAAACAGGGCGCAGAGACACAAAAATCAAGTTACAGATTGTTCAAGTTACAAAAATCCCCGTGGACAGTGAGGACCCAAAGATCAAAGCCAAAGGCTCTACAATCTCATCCCCTAGCCTCCCAAAGAATCCTCGGATATATCCCATCTGGTGCAGGGGACTTATCGACCCTCAGGTTTTTCATAATTGCTAATACATCTTCCCTCAGAACATCTACCTCCTCCAGCCTATCAGCCTGTATCTCACACTCATCCTCAAAAACATGGCCCCTCTCCTTGGCGAACACTGAAGAAAAGTATTCATTCATCACCTCTCCTATCTCTTCTGACTCCATGCACAAGTTCCCACTACTATCCTTGACCGGCCCTAACCTCACCCCGGTCATTCTTTTATTTCTCACATAAGAGTAAAAAGCCTTGGGGTTTTCCTTGATCCGACCCGCCAAGGACTTCCTGAGTGAGAGAGGGACTAAGTGAGAGAGAAAGAGGGAGTGAGCAAGAGAGAGAGAGGGAGCAAGAGAGAGAACCAGAGGGAGCAAGAAAGAGTGAGAGAGGGAGTGAGTGAGAGAGAGAGGGAGAAGAGAAAGAGGGAGTGAGTGAGAGAGAGGGGGAGCAAGAGAGTGAGGGAACAAGAGAAAGGGAAAGAGGAAGTGTGTGAATGAGAGAGAGAGAGGGATTGAGAGAGAGGATTAACTTTACTGAGGAATCACATCTCTTGTGGTCATTCCACCAGAGCCGGCGTGGCTGACGCAGGCTCACCAAATCTGATTGGCTGTGTGTTTGTCAACATTCCAGATTGCCCTGAAATCTCCAGGAATGAGCAACTGATTTCCCACAGAGCCTGCTGGAGGCAGAACTCTGGAGGAAAGCCCAGGCAAGCAGGAGTAGATGGAGTCCAGGTTGGGGGCCTGGGCACTCTCTGAACTCCTTGCACACGACCGATATTTTCTTCATTTTACTGTGGGAGAATACTTTTCCTGGCGGTCATTGATTGGGCCGCAGAGGCTATAGAAGATTCCAGATTCTTCTGTGCCATTCTTCAATAACCCATTTCACAGAGTGAGCCTAAAAGAAGGGTTTTAGAATTTTCATTTACATATGCATGGGGGCCTAATGACTGTGGGATGCCTAAAACATTGCCCGACTCAATGGGCCTTCTTTGTATTTGTGCAGTTTAAGCCTTTCTATTCAAGTCCACTTTGCTGTGTAAATCAGACACAGCAATGATCAATTTGTGCTTCTTTTAGTTAGACCACTCTTTCAATTTTAACTCTGCCAGTTAAAATCCACCAAGGCGATTAACAAAGCAGGATCTAACAACAAGGAGGGGAGGTGGGTACATGAGACCATGAATGCAAGGTTAGGTCAAAGAGATGTTGGAGAAAATTGCCCCGAAATTAGTTTCATTCAGAGAAAACAGAAAATAGAAATTGATAAAGACAAGTAGAAGGCAAATTGAGACAATCTTCATCCTGTGTGTGTCTGTGCTTTACACAATCAATACTTTACTAATAACCCACTAAGATCACACCATGAAGGTCATCACAAGTTAGTTGTCTTCATCAGTGATTTCCCTGAGTTCCCAGACCTAGGAAGATTCATGACGGATGCCTGTGTTTGTAATTACTGGGACATTAGCAATTGATCCGGGCTAATTTACTCACAGACTGACATTTACAGTCAGCATTTAAGAGTCGGATACTCCGGCTTCCACCGTTCCCGTGCTGAGCACATTAATCGGAATGATGCTGCGGGAGGCCTGAGGCCTACGACTAGCAACCTGTCAGAATAAAAGCAAATCACTGCGGATGCTGGAATCTGAAACCAAAAGAGAAAATGCTGGAAAATCTCAGCAGGTCTGGCAGCATCTGTAAGGAGAGAAAAGAGTTGACGTTTCGAGTCCAGATGACCCTTTGTCAAAGCTGAACCTGTCAGACCTGTCCCGGAATCTCCAGGGGTCAAAGATTAACCCCCACGATCCTTTCTTTTCTATTCATTTATGGACAATTGACAATCCAATTGCTTCAGTTACCATTACTGGTGCCTGCATTCTAGATTTTTTTTAAGTGATTGAATTTAAATTCCCTCCATGCCGTGGTGGGATTTGAACTCACATCTCCAGATCATTCGTCCAGGCCACTTGGTCACTAATCATAGAATCATAGAATCCCTACAGTGCGGAAGGAGGCCATTCGGCCCATCAAGTCTGCACAGGCCACAGTCCCACCCAGGTCCAATCCCAGTAACCCCACATATTTACCTCACTAATCCCCCTGACATTAGGGTCAGTTTAGCATGGCCAATCAACCTAACCTGCACATCTTTCGGACTGTGGGAGGAAACTGGAGCACCCGGAGGAAACCCACAGAGACACGGGGAGAACGCGCAAACTCCACACAGTCAGTGACCCGAGGCCGGATTCGAACCCAGGTCCCTGGCGCTGCAGCAACATTAAGTGAGCAAAACCCAGGGGGAAGGAAAATGGCAGGGGGGGCGTTGAAAGAATCGGTGGTGTTTACTTTCTTTGAACGGATCGAATAGGATCCAGGGGCAAAATAGCTTTGCGACAATCAAGAATGATCCAACTGCGTCATGAAGAGTTTGATATCTGATTGGCTGTGGTAAGACGGACCACCGCATAATTGACGTGTCGGGCGACCAATGGCAGCAATGTGCGGGCAAGGCAATTCGAGGCGTTCATGAAATCTCCAGGAAGACCAGTGGGCACAGTTGTGATGCCCCCCACCCCCCCCCCCCCCCCCCCCCACCCCACCCCCCTCAACGATGACCAAATGGAACTTATTCATCCTGCCAACTTTCACTTGAGACTTGACACCAAACAAGGGGAGGCTAGCCAATGGAGAGAGTTGGCACCTACAAGGCTAGAGGGGAACCAATAGGAGAAACCACATTCATCGCAGCCCCTGTTTGAAAGACAAATGGACATTTTACACTTTCAAAGCCTCTCAATATTTCCAAGATGAATAAATATGCGGTCCACACACGCACTGGCTTTTCAGAGAGCAGATTAATGTTTTGGTGCAAGTATCTCCCAGAGCTCATTCTTCCCACCTGCTACAAGTCGATTTGTGCAGCCGCTGTGTCCCAGTTTTAGAATTTATTACCAAAACGACAACTGAGTCAGTCTTGGCACTAATTGGAGATTACAAAGACCTCTCCTTATCAGACTGGAGACTCTCATAATGTTATCTGTGCACCAGCTAAATCAGGCAGCACATTAAACAGCCAGTAAAGACGTGGGTTTTTTTTATATTTACACGTACTTAAGCGGATGTACATATGTATAAATGAAATATACATTTAATATCAAAGCAAACTGACCTTTCCATTTGTGGATTCATCCAAAATAAAGAGAAGGTTACGGGAAATTTAATTCCCCTTGAATTTGCTCAGCACTCACCCACTGTCAGCCTGAATGATGAATCTTAATTTGCATTGAGAAATTATCAGAGATGATAACGCAAATCACCTCGAACGATGCAGCACAGAAGGAGGACATTAATCCTGCACCAGTTCTTTGAAAGGCCAGTCCTGCTCCCTCTCCCCTTTCCCCAAACCCCTGCAATTCTTATTCCTATTCTGGTATTTTAGAAGCCTTTCTGAAATACCCTGTTCTATCTGCGTCGCCTGGCCTTTCAGACGCCTCATTCCAGATCACAACAGCTCGCTGCATTAAAAAAAGTCATCTTCATCTGTCCTCTGGCTCATCTGTTAATTAGGATGTAACAAGCAAGGTGGATAAAGGGGAGCCAGTAGACGTAGTGTCTTTGGATTTTCAAAATGCATTCAGTAAGATGCCACATAAAAAGGTTACTGCACAAGATACGAGTTAATGGTGTTGGGGCTGATGCATTAACATGGACAGAGGATTGGCTGACGAACAGAAAACTGAGAGCTGGGGCGGCACGGTGGCGCAATGGTCAGCACTGCTGCCTCACAGTGCCACGGACCCGGGTTCAATTCTGGCCTCCAGTCACTATCAGTGTGGAGTCTGCACAATCTCCCCGTGTCTGCATGAGTTTCCTCCGGGAGCTCCGGTTTCCTCCCACAGTCCGAAAGAAGTGCGGGTTAGGTGCATTGGCCACCTGTGACTCCACTTTCAAGGAGCTATGAACATGTACCCCTAGATCTCTTTGTTCTGTAACTCTCCCCAACGCCCTACCATTAACTGAGTAAGTCCTGCCCTGATTCAATCTACCAAAATTAGAGTCATAGAGGTTTACAGAATGCAAACAGGTCCTTCGGCCCAACTTGCCCAACTTTTTTGAAACCCCTAAGCTAATCCCAATTGCCCGTGTTTGGCCCATATCCCTCTATACCCATCTTACCCGTGTAACTGTCTAAATGCTTTTTAAAAGACAAAATTGTACCCGCCTCTACTACTACCTCTAGCAGCTTATTCCAGACACTCACTACTCTCTGTGGGAAAAAATTGCCCCTCTAGACCCTTTTGTATCTCGTCCCTCTCACCTTAAACCTATGCCCTCTAGTTTTAGACTCCCCTATCTTTGGGAAAAGATATTGACTGTTTAGCAGATCTGTGCCCCTCATTATTTTATAGACCTCTATAGGATCACCCCTCAGCCTCCTATGCTCCAGAGAAAAAAGTCCCAGTCTATCCAGCCTCTCCTTATAACCCAAACCATCAAGTCCCGGTAGCATCCTAGTAAATCTTTTCTGCACTCTTTCTAGTTTAATAATATCCTTTCTATAATAGGATGACCAGAACTGTACACAGTATTCCAAGTGTGGCCTTACCAATGTCTTGTACAACTTCAACAAGACGTCCCAACTCCTGTAATTCAATGTTCTGACCGATGAAACCAAGCATGCCGAATGCCTTCTTCACCACTTTGTCCACCTGTGACTCTACTTTCAAGGAGCTATGAACATGTACCCCTAGATCTCTTTGTTCTGTAACTCTCCCCAACGCCCTACCATTAACTGAGTAAGTCCTGCCCTGATTCAATCTACCAAAATGCATCTCTCTCAGTGTACCCGAACAGGTGCTGGAGTAGGGATTTTCACAGTAACTTCATTGCAGTGTTAATGTGAGTCTATCTGTGACACTAATAAATAAACTTTATTTAAAAAATGGGTGATTTTCAGGATGGCAAAAAACTGTAACTCGTAGAGTGTCACAGGGATCAGAGCTGTTCAGAATCTCTATATTAATGACTTTAATGAGATGGGTTAAGTAAGGGGGTACAAATTTGGTACATGGAGTATAATGATGGAAAATTTGAACTTGTCCACTTTGGCAGGGCATGCAGAGGGATCTGGGTGTCCTTGTATATGAATCACCAGAAGTTAGAATCCGAATGCAACATGTAATTAGGAAGGAAACTGTAAATCACAGGATCATTGCAGTGCAGAAGGAGGCCATTCAGCCCATTGAGTCAGCACTGACTCTCCATCAGAGCATCTTTCTGAGGCCCACCCCCACGCCCTAACCCCGTAACCTCATGCATTTACCCCACTAATCCCCCTAACATCTTGGGACACTAAGGGGCAATTTAGCCTGGCTAATCCACCCAACCCGCATATCTTTGGAGTGTGGGAGGAAACCGGAGCACCCAGAGGAAACCCACGCAGACACGGGGAGAACATGCAGACTCCACTCAGACAGTGACGCAAAGCTGGAATTGAACCCGGGTGCCTAACACTGTGAAGCAGCAGTGCTAACCACTGTGCCACCGCGCCGCCCAAATGTTGATCTTTATTGCAAAGGGAATGGAATCTAAAAGTAGGGAAGTCTTGTGACAACTGTACAGGAGCTTGGTGAGAGTGCACTTAGAGAACTGGGTGGAGTTTTGGCCTCCTTACTCAAGGAGTAGAGACTTGATGTGAAAGCAGTTCAGAAGAGGTTTGCTCTGTGATCCCAGGAATGAAGGGATTGCCTCATCAAGAAGGGTTGAACAGTTTGGGCCGATACCCTTGGTAGTTTAGTGGAGGTGAAAGGTGATCTTATTGAAAAAGACAATATTCTGAGGGGGCTCAACAAGATAGATGCTGAAAGGGTGTTTACCCTTGTGGAGGAATCTAGAATGAGGAGGCACAGTTTAAAGCTAAAGGATCTTGCATTTATGACAGAGATTAGGAAGGATATCTTCTCAAAAAGTTTTGAGTCTTTGGAAGTCTCTTCCCAGAGAGCTGTGGAAGCTGGATCTTTGAATATGAGCGAGGTTGAGTTAGATTGGCTTTTCATCGACGAGTGAGTCACAGTTGATGGCGGACGGGCAGGAAAGTGAAGCTAAGGCCACAGTCTTAAGGCTATGAGCTTATAGAATGGCGAAGCAGGCTGGATGGGCTGAATGGCCTACTCCTGATCTGATATTTCATGATCATATGATCTAATTATTTTAATTCTGAGTTCTCTGGGATTTAATGCTTACGTCACTCGAAACAACTTCTCTCCATTTCATTTATCAAAAAGCCCTCATAATCTGAAACCTCTCAGCAAGTTCCAAATATATCATCCCCTGGTAAAAATGGGATTTGCCTCAAATAAAGTACACGGTTAGATACAGAGCAAAGCTCCCTCTACACTGTCCTCATCAAACACTCCCAGGACTGGTACAGCACAGAGTTAGATACAGAGTAAAGCTCCCTCTACACTGTCCCCATCAAACACTCCCAGGACAGGTACAGCACGGGGTTAGATACAGAGTAAAGCTCCCTCTACACTGTCCCCATCAAACACTCCCAGGACAGGTACAGCACGGGGTTAGATACAGAGTAAAGCTCCCTCTACACTGTCCTCATCAAACACTCCCAGGACTGGTACAGCACAGAGTTAGATACAGAGTAAAGCTCCCTTTACACTGTCCTCATCAAACACTCCCAGGACAGGTACAGCACGGGGTTAGATACAGAGTAAAGCTCCCTCTACACTGTCCCCATCAAACACTCCCAGGACAGGTACAGCACGGGGTTAGATACAGAGTAAAGCTCCCTCTACACTGTCCCCATCAAACACTCCCAGGACAGGTACAGCACGGGGTTAGATACAGAGTAAAGCTCCCTCTACACTGTCCTCATCAAACACTCCCAGGACTGGTACAGCACAGAGTTAGATACAGAGTAAAGCTCCCTTTACACTGTCCTCATCAAACACTCCCAGGACAGGTACAGCACGGGGTTAGATACAGAGTAAAGCTCCCTTTACACTGTCCTCATCAAACACTCCCAGATCTGGTACAGCACAGAGTTAGATACAGAGTAAAGCTCCCTCTACACTGTCCTCATCAAACACTCCCAGGACTGGTACAGCACAGAGTTGGATACAGAGTAAAGCTCCCTTTACACTGTCCCCATCAAACACTCCCAGGACAGGTACAGCACGGGGTTAGATACAGAGTAAAGCTCCCTCTACACTGTCCTCATCAAACACTCCCAGGACAGGTACAGCACGGGGTTAGATACAGAGTAAAGCTCCCTTTACACTGTCCTCATCAAACACTCCCAGGACTGGTACAGCACAGAGTTGGATACAGAGTAAAGCTCCCTCTACACTGTCCCCATCAAACTCTCCCAGGACAGGTACAGCACGGGGTTAGATACAGAGTAAAGCTCCCTCTACACTGTCCTCATCAAACTCTCCCAGGACAGGTACAGCACGGGGTTAGATACAGAGTAAAGCTCCCTCTACACTGTCCCCATCAAACACTCTCAGGACAGGTACAGCACGAGGTTAGATACAGTTTTTCAGAAGAGCTGACACAGTTGTGAGTATGTGAGGAGAAGGGGAAGCAGGCAGGCACTGGGTATCTCTGACTCAGAGCTGGTTAATCTACACTTTTTGCGATGTGGCCATTGAGGAAGTCATTTGCAGTTGGGGCAGGTTCTTTGCTATCTGCCTCACATGGGTTAATTTCTGCACACAGACTTGCTGCAGCTAAATGCTTGTCTCTATGCCTGGAATTGGTCTAATCTCTCAGTTCACAGCTTGTCTCCTTCATCCTGGTTATCAGAGCTAAACACACACTGGCTGAGTGCCTCCCCCTTCTTCATCTGATGCAGCACCTCAGGTGGAGCTCAGAGAGGTTAATGGACTGGTAACAAGCGTTTACATTCATATAGCACCTTTAATGTAGCACACCCCAAGGCACCTCGCTGGCATATGAATCCGAGCTACATACGGATATATTACAGCAGGAAAGAGGTAAGTTTTAATGAGGGTGCGACGGAGAGGTTTAGGTAAGGAACTCCAGAGTTTGGGCTCAGGCAGCGGAAGGCACAGCCACTCATGATGGACTGAGTCAAATCAGGAATTTGATTTGATTTATTATTGTCACATGTATTAGTACACAGTGAAAAGTATTGTTTCTTGCGCGTTATACAGGCAAAGCATACCATTCATAGAGAAGGAAAGGAGAGAGTGCAGAATGTAGTGTAACAGTCATAGCTAGGGTGTAGAGAAAGATCAACTTAATGCAAGGTAAGTCCATTCAAAAGTCTGATGGCAGCAGGGAAGAAGCTGTTCTTGGGTCGGTTGGTACGTGACCTCAGACTTTTGTACCTTTTTCCCGACGGAAGAAGGTGGAAGAGAGAATGTCCGGGGTGCGTGGGGTCCTTAATTATGCTGGCTGCTTTTCCGAGGCAGCAGGAAGTGTAGACAGAGTCAATGGATGGGAGGCTGGTTTGCGTGATGGACTGGGCTACATTCACGACCCTTTGTAGTTTCTTGCGGTCTTGGGCAGAGCAGGAGTCATACCAAGCTGTGATACAACCAGAAAGAATGTTTTCTCTGGTGCATTTGTAAAAGTTGGTGAGAGTCGTAGCGGACATTCCAAAATTCCTTAGCTTTCTGAGAAAATAGAGGCGTTGGTGGGCTTTCTTAACTATAGTGTCGGCATGGGGGGACCAGGACATGTTGGTGGTGATCTGGACACCTAACAACCTGAAGCTCTCGACCATTTCTACTTTGTTCCCGTTGATGTAGACAGGGGCATGTTCAATAGTCAGGAGGCCGGAATTGAATGAGTTGGCAGGGTCTTTGGAGGTTTGTCTGTTTATAGAGGTAATGCGGGGTGAGGCCACAGAGGAATTTGAAAACAAGGATGAGAATTTGAGTCATTTCCAGTCTGGAAGTCAATCTGGAGCCCAGGGGTGATGGGTGAACAGGACTTGGTATCGGTTAGAATAGGTTAGAGTTTTGACTAAGCTTAAATTTGGCTGCAGGTGGGAGGCATTGGAAAAGAACAGCCTGGAAGTAATAAAGGCATTGATGGAGGGGGATTTGGCAGATGATGGGTTGGGATTGGCGATGCTATAATGGTCAGGGGTTGGTTTAGCTCAATTGGCTGGACAGCTGGTTAGTGATGCAGAGTAATGCCAACAGCGTGGGTTCAATTCCTGTACCAGCTGAGGTTATTCATGAAGGCCCCGCCTTCTCAACCTCACCCGTCGCCTGAGGTGTGGTGATCCTCAGGTTAAATCACCACCAGTCAGCTCTCTGCCTCAAAGGGGAAAACAGCCTATAGTCATCTGGGACTGTGGCAACTTGACCTTTTACCTGCTATGGTAGACATGAGTGATCTTGTTGATGGTGATGAGTTCAGATCTAACAGGTTTAGGTTGGTGCAGGAGAGTGAGAGAGCACAAGGGGAAGAGTGTGAGTCAGAACAAGAGAGAGCAGCACGAAGGGAGGAGCAGCAGAGAATGCAGGCTCGAACAAGTGAACAAAAGCGAGAGAGAGAAAGCAAGAGACAGAGAGATAATGGTGGAGATGGAAAGGCAATGATAAAGAGAATGAGACTGAGAAAAAGAGAGAGAAAGAATAAGATGGAGAGACTGAGCAGAAGAGAGAAAAAGAGAAAGGAAGAGAAAGAAAGACAGAGCCAGATGTAGAGAGTGTGAAGCTGAATAAAATGGAGAGACAGATGGGAATAAAGGCACACGCACAGACACACAGACACAGACACACACACAGATGCACTCACACACACACTTACACACACACACGCACATACACACACGCGCACACACACACTAACACATACATATGCACACACACACACATACATACATGCACACATACTCATGCACACACACGCGCACACACACACATGCACACACATACACGCACACACATGCACACACACACACACAAGCGCACACTCACACACACACACAGACGCACAGACACACATTCCTTGTTGCATATTCACTGTTTACAGTCATTTCATAATGGGGACATTACAGGGAGTGTGAAGGAGAGCATGCTGGGTATGTGAATGCTCCAGACATGTTACCAGGCAACATCAAAGCAGCCATTTACACTGCACAGGGCCTACAGCAGAGGAGGCACTCGCAGGTTAATGAGTTCCACCAGCTTCAAATCGCAATCTCATCCCTCAGCAATACAACTTATATATAATGTCTCCTCGCATCTGTCAGAAACATCATTAAATCTTCCACACAAAAAGACACACTTTGAAATACAGTGACCTGATAAAGCAAACATTTGACAGCCAACATAATGGTATAAATAACAACGTGGGCAGTGCCCAGTTAATGGGTTTCACTATTTCTGATTGAGATGCGTGTTTGAGATACGAGAGACCTGCCCTCCCTGTCTCGGTGAATGGGCTTGGATATACAACCTCCCAGTGAACAGGAGCTCAGTTCAACATCTCAGCTCAGGAAAAACTTCCTCACCAGTTTTAGATTAGATGCTGAAATCCTGGAAATGGGGCTCTCACAGAGATCGAAGTGTGGCCAATGTTTGATTGCTACCCCATCCACCACCTTAAACATCCACTCCCTCCAGCACCGACACAGAGCGGCAGCAATTTTTAAAAATATTCATTCACGGGATGTGGGCGTCGCTGGCTGGGCCAGCATTTATTGCCCATCCCTGACTGCCCTCCATTTCAAAGAGCATTTAAGTGTTTACCTCGTTGCTGTGGGTCTGGAGTCACATGTAGGCCAGACCGTGTAAGGATGGCAGATTTCCTTCCCTAAAGGACATTAGTGAACCAGTTGCGTCTTTATGACAATCGACAATGGTTTCATGGTCTTTATTGGACTTCTAATTTTAGATTTTTATCGAATTCAAATTTCACCATCTGCCTATGGTGGGATTTGAACCTGGATCCCCAGAGCGTTACCCTGGGTCTCTGCATTACTAGTCCAGTGACAATACCACTGGGCCACTGCCAAACGTGTACCATCTACAAGATGCACTGCAGCAACTCACCATGGCTCCTTCAACAGCACCTTCCAAACCCACAACCACTGCCATCCAGAAGGACGAGGGCAGCAGATACATGAGAGCACCACCATCTGCAAGTTCCCCTCCAAGCCACTCACCATCCTGACTTGGAAATCCAGCGCCGTTCCTTCACTGCCACTGGGTCAAAATCCTAGAACTTGCTCCCAAAGAGTCTGTACTGACACGCTATGGACTGCCACCTTCTCAAGGGCAGTTAGGAATGGGCAACAAATGCTGACCTTGCTAGTGACCTCCACATCCTGTCTGTCATAACCATACAAGAAATAAATTGTCACTCGACCAAATTAAGATCACTCTTTCCGATAGATTACTTACAATTTACACGCTTTCTTTTAGAACAAAGAACAATACAGCACAGGAACAGGCCCTTCGGCCCTCCAAGCCCGCGCCGCTCCCTGGTCCAAACTAGACCATTCTTTTGTATCCCTCCATTCCCACTCCATTCATATGGCTGTCTAGATAAGTCTTAAACGTTCCCAGTGTGTCCGCCTCCACCACCTTGCCTGGCAGCGCATTCCAGGCCCCCACCACCCTCTATGTAAAATATGTCCGTCTGATATCTGTGTTAAACCTCCCCCCCTTCACCTTGAACCTATGACCCCTCGTGAACGTCACCACCGACCTGGGGAAAAGCTTCCCACCGTTCACCCTATCTATGCCTTTCATAATTTTATACACCTCTATTAAGTCTCCCCTCATCCTCCGTCTTTCCAGGGAGAACAACCCCAGTTTACCCAATCTCTCCTCATAACTAAGCCCCTCCATACCAGGTAACATCCTGGTAAATCTCCTCTGTACTCTCTCCAAAGCCTCCACGTCCTTCTGGTAGTGTGGCGACCAGAACTGGACGCAGTATTCCAGATGCGGCCGAACCAACGTTCTATACATCTGCAACATCAGACCCCAACTTTTATACTCTTATACTTTTATTCTATTTGCTCCCCTGAAGGAGGCGGCTACTATAATGGGAACCCACCAGAGTGGAATACTATCTGACCCCTCCCCCAGAAAAATAATTCCAAACTCCAGCGTCCATGCGGAGGTCCCTTTCAAAGTGTCACCATTGAAAGGCCAATAAGATTCCTGACACTATTTAGAGGCTGTTCGTACTGCCAGGTAATATAAGTGAAAATTGACCACAGACCCTCCAGCTCCCACCCTCTCTCCTCACTGTGTGTACGGGTATGTGCTTTTAAAGTAAAGTTTATTTTATTTGTTAGTCACAAGGAAGGCTTACATTAACATTGCAATGAAGTTATTGTGAAATTCCCCTAGTCGCCACATTCAGGCATCTGTTGTGGTCAATGCACCCTAACCAGCACGTCTTTCAGACCCTGGGAAGAAACCGGGGCACCCGGACGAAACCCACACAGACATGGGGAGAACATGCAAACTCCACACAGACAGTGACCCAAGCCGGGAATCGAACCCGGGTCCCTGGCACTGTGAGGCAGCAGTGCTAACCACTGTGACGCCCCCATGTCATGAAATAGGGTGTGATAGTCTCACACAAAATAGATAAATGCTGGAAAATCTCAGCAGGCCTGACAGCATCTGTGGAGCGAGAATAGAGCCAGCATTTCAAGTCTGAATAGTTTAATGTCAGCCAACACTCGGACATGGTGAACCACCCCTAGAATTAAATGCTACAAAAAAACCATTGAGGTGGAGAATGGTCACAGCCCAGAGGAGTCATGGCGCTTTCAGAAGGATGTGAAGCCATTGCAGACGGTGCTGGAAAGATTTATGAGAATGGTTCCAGTGATGAGAGAGATTGGAGCAGCTGAGTTTGTTCTCTTTAGAGCTGAGAAGGTTGAGAGGAGATTTGATCGAGGTATTCAAAAGCGTAGAAGCATAGAAAAGTTACTGTCCATCGTGTCTCCGGCTGCCAAGATGATAAGAAGTAAAACTAGCTGCTCATTTTAAACTCATTTTCCAGCATGTTTTGATTTGAGTTGATTTATTATTGTCACATGTATTAGTACACAGTGAAAAATATTGTTTCTTGCACACTATACAGACAGAGCATACCATTCATAGAGAAGGAAAGGAGAGAGTGCAGAATGTAGTGTTACAGCCATAGTTAGGGTGTAGAAAAAGATCAACTTAATGCGAGGTAGGTCCATTCAAAAGCCTGATGGCAGCAGGGAAGGTTTTAGACAGAAGATAGGGAGAAACTATTCCCATTGGCAGAAGGGTCTAGAAACCGAGAGCAGTGATGTGAGGTGATTGGTGAAAGAATCAACAACCCTGAAGTAAAAACCAGTAAAACCCGGGAAATGGCTGATGTTGGTCCAAACGGGTCTTATATACTTTAAAATGGAAATCCAGTTCACACCAGTACTAGTTACGGCACGGTAGCACAGTGGTTAGCACTGCTGCTTCACAGCTCCAGGGTCCTGGGTTCGATTCCCGGCTTGGGTCACTGTCTGTGTGGAGTTTGCACATTCTCCTCGTGTCTGCGTGGGTTTCCTCCGGGTGCTCCGGTTTCCTCCCACAGTCCAAAGATGTGCGGGTTAGGTTGATTGGCCAGGTTAAAAAATTGCCCCTTAGAGTCCTGGGATGTGTAGGTTAGAGGGATTAGCAGGTAAAATATGTGGGGATAGGGCCTGGGTGGGATAGTGGTCGGTGCAGACTCGATGGGCCGAATGGCCTCCTTCTGCACTGTAGGGTTTCTATATATATGATTCTTCTATTCTATATAGTTACTCTGGTACTAGTTGCTGGTTTTTCCCTCTGGGAATGGCATGTGGATTTTTTTAATGCAGCAAGAGGTTAGGATATGGAATGCACTGCTTGAGAGTGTGGTGGAAGAATATCGGAACTTTCAAAAGGGAATTGGATAATTACCTGAAGAGAAAAAAAGTGCAGGACTCTGGGGAAAAGGTAGAGGAGTTGACTAGTTGCGTTGCACTTACAGAGAGCTGGTATGAATGAAATGGGCTGAATGGCCTCCTTCTGTTCAGTAACCATTGTATGATGCTCTGATTTTAGTAGTGTAGGGAAATATGACAGGCAATGAACACACAGTAAAGCCAATGTGATAATGGCCAGATAATTTGTTTTCAATTATGTTTGTTGAGGGATGAATATTGGCCAAGACATTAGAGAGAACGCCCCTGCTCATCTTCCAAATATCACCCTGAGATCTTTTCATGTCCACTTTAATGGGCAGACAAGCCCTAACTTTTATGTCTCTTCCAAAAGATGGCACAAAAACGTATCAGGGAATTCCAAGAAATTGTAATATTTTCTGTTGGTTATATTCTGGTCGTATTTTTTAAACTGTTAGTATGATAATTAAGGAGCAAAGTGGCAATGTGAATCCAAGAGGTGCATTTGAAAAGTCAATGGGCCTAGCAAGACTTCAAACAGATATGGGCGGCACGGTGGCACATGGGCAGCATGGTGGCACAGTGGTTAGCACTGCTGCCTCACAGCACCAGGGACCCGGGTTCAATTTTGGACTCCGGTGACTGACTGGAGTTTGCACATTCTCCCCGTGTCTGCGTGGGTTTCTTCCGGGTGCTCCAGTTTCCTCCCACAGTCCAAAAATGTGCAGGTTAAGTGGATTGGCCATTCTAAATTACCCCTTAGTTATATGAGGAATGGTTGAGGACTCTTGGTCTGTACTCGTTGGAGTTTAGAAGTATGGGGGGGGATCTTATTGAAACTTACAGGATACTGCGAGGCCTGGATAGAGTGGATGTGGAGAGGATGTTCCCACTAGTAGGAAAAACTGTAGGGATTCTATGGAGAACATTCTAATGGTGCTTGGGTAGAGAAGGTGGATTTTAAATGGGAAACAAGAGGGGTGGAACCAGGTGAGACGCTCAAGGAGGAGAAAATGCTTGAGAAATGGGGGACTGGCAGTAACCAGAGTGTGATTTGGTGACTAGAACCAGAGGGCACAACCTCAGGCTAAAGGGACGATTCTTTAAAACAGAGATGAGTAGGAATTTCTTCAGCTAGAGAGTGGAAAGGGATAGGTATATACCAAAGGGCAAGAGTTATAACTGGGGGAAAGGAAATTATGAAGCGATTAGGCAAGATTTAGGTGGCATAGGTTGGGGAAGGAAACTGCAGGGGATGGGCACAATTGTAATGTGGAACTTGTTCAAGGAACAGCTACTACGCGTCCTTGATAAATATGTACCTGTCAGGCAGGGAGGCAGCAGTCGTGTGAGGGAACCGTGGTTTACGAAGGAGGTTGAATCTCTCATGAAGAGGAAGAAGGAGACTTATGTAAAGATGAGACGTGAAGTCTCAGCTAGGGCACTTGAGAGTTACAAGTTAGCCAGGAAGGACCTAAAGAAAGAGTTAAGAAGAGCCAGGAGGGAACATGAGAAGTCTTTGGCAAGTAGGATCAAGGAAAACCCTAAAGCTTTCTATCGGTATGTCAGGAGTAAAAGAATGACTAGGGTAAGATTAGGGCCAGTCAAGGACAGTAGTGGGAAGTTGTGCGTGGAGTCTGAAGAGATAGGAGAGGCACTAAATGAATATTTTTCATCGGTATTCACACAGGAGAGGGATAGTGTTGTCGAGGGGAGGCTGGTGGACTGGATGGGATTGAGGTTCATAAGGAGGAGGTGTTAGCAATTCTGGAAAGGGTAAAAATAGATAAGTCCCCTGGGCCGGATGGGATTTATCCTGGGATTCTCTGGGAGGCTATAGAGGAGATTACAGAGCCTTTGGCTTTGATCTTTGTGTCGTAATTGTCTACAGGAACAGTGCCAGAAGACTGGAGGATAGCAGATGTTGTCCCCTTGTTCAAGAAGGGGAGTAGGGACAACCCTGGTAATTATAGACCGGTGAGCCTTACTTCTGTTGTGGGCAAAGTTTTGGAAAGGATTATAAGAGATAGGATTTATATTCATCTAGAAAGGAATAATTTGATTAGGGATAGTCAACACGGTTTTGTGAAGAGTAGGTCGTGCCTCACAAACCTTATTGAGTTCTTTGAGAAGGTGACCAAAGAGGTGGATGAGGGTGAAGCGGTTGATGTGGTGTATATGGATTTCAGCAAAGCGTTTGATAAGGTTCCCCATGGTAAGCTTTTGCAGAAAATACGGACACATGGGATTGAGGGTGATTTAGTGATTTGGATCAGGAATTGGCTAGCTGTAAGAAAACAGAGGGTGGTGGTTGATGGGAAATATTCATCCTGGAGTTCAGTTACTAGTGGTGTACCGCAAGGATCTGTTTTGGGGCCACTGCTGTTTGTCATTTATATTAATGACCTGGATGAAGGCGTAGAAGGATGGATTAGTAAATTTGCGGATGACACTAAAGTCGGTGGAGTTGTAGACAGTGCAGAGGGAAGTGGCAGGTTACAGAGGGACATAGATAAGCTGCAGAGCTGGGCTGAGAGGTGGCAAATGGAGTTTAATGCGGAAAAGAGTGAAGTGATTCACTTTGGAAGGAGTAACAGGAATACAGAGTACTGGGCTAATGGTAAGATACTTGGTAGTGTGGATGAACAGAGGGATCTGGGTGTCCATGTGCATAGATCCCTGAAAGTTGGCACCCAAGTTGATAGGGTTGTTAAGAAGGCGTACGGTGTGTTAGCTGTTATTGGTAGAGGGATTGAGTTTCGGAGCCAGGAGGTCATGCTGCAACTGTACAAAACTCTGGTGCACTTGGAGTATTGTGTACAGTTCTGGTCGCCGCATTATAGGAAATATGTGGAAGTGTTGGAAAGGGTGCAGAGGAGATTTACCAGGATGTTGCCTGGTATGGTGGGAAAATCGTATGAGGAAAGGCTGAGGGACTTGAGGTTGTTTTCGTTAGAGAGAAGAAGGTTAAGAGGTGACTTAATAGAGGCATACAAGATGATCAGAGGATTAGATAGGGTGGATAGTGAGAGCCTTTTTCCTCGGATGGTGATGGCTAACACGAGGGGACATAGCTTTAAATTGAGGGGTGAGTGATATAGGACAGATGTTAGAGGTAGGTTCTTTACTCAGAGAGTAGTAAGGGCGTGGAATGCCCTGCCTGCAGCAGTCGTGGACTCGTCAACATTAAGAGCATTCAAATGGTTATTGGATAAACATATGGATGATATTGGAATATTGTAGATTAGAGGGGCTTTAGATTGGTTTCACTGGTCGGCGCAACTTCGAGGGCCGAAGGGCCTGTACTGCGCTATGTTCTATGTTCTATGGTGAATCTGTGGAACTCTTTGCCGCAGAAGGCTGTGGAGGCCGGGTCATTGAGTATCTTTAAGACAGAGATAGATAGGTTCTTGATTAATAAGGGGATCAGGGGTTATGGGGAAAAAGCAGGAGAATGGGGATGAGAGAATTATCAGCCATGATTGAATGACGGAGCAGACTCGATGGGCCGAGTGGCCTAATTCTGCTCCTATGTCTTATGGTCTAGTGACAGGCTGAACAGGGTTAATTGCGGGGATAGAGGCTGGCTGGGATTGTGGTCGGTGCAGACCCGATGGGCTGAAAGGCCTCCTTCTGTACTGTAGGGATTCTGTGTCAACCTGAAGCAATTTAGTAAGAATGGGAACAGAACAGGAATAGATCTGAATGGGTTGTTCAGATCCAAAGGATACGATATGCAAGGTGTGCAAGAAAGGTAGACAAAGTGAGCTAACTTTTCTTTCAAATTCTAAAAGTTAAAATAAAGAGATGAAATCCATTAAGTCTGGGAGAAAATAAATTCTGAAGGAATTGACTAAGATAAAAGAGAGATCAAAGGAGAAAGCGTATTTAAGGAGATACTGACACCTATACAGGGTGTTTACTTGGAACCTTTTAAGGATTGATACTGTGTGAAACCATTGTCATATTTAAGTCCATGCCTGTTACACTTTATTCTTTTCTTCCCTATTTCTTATTACACATTTACTTTGCTATAAAATCATCACAAATACACAAATTTCAAACCGCGGCACAGTGGTTAGCGCTGCTGCCTCACAGCGCCAGGAACCCAGGTTCGATTCCGGCCTCGGGTCAGTATCTATGTGGAGTCTGCACGTTCTCCCCGTGTCTGCATGGGTTTCCTCCGGGTGCTCCGGTTTCCTCCCACAGTCCAAAGATATACGGGTTAGGTTGATTGGCCATGCTAAATTGACTCTAGTGTCAGGGGGACCAGAAGGGTAAATGAGGGCTACAGGAATGGGGCCTGGGTGGGATTCTGGTGGGTACAGACTCGATGGGCCAAATGGGCCTCCTTCTGCACTGTCGGGATACAAATTGCAAACGCGGCTGAGAGTGGATGTTTCAACTCCCCCTTCTGGGGTTTGAACAACTTAACAATTACCATCAGCCATGTCTTTAACACCTCCAACAGTGCAGCACCTTCCGAGTACCGCATTGCTGCTGTCAACATGGATTTTGCGCTCAGGTCACTGGAGCTGGACTCGAACCCACAACTGAATGTCAGCTTAGCTTTGGTGTGCTCAGCGGGTTAAGTGAGGGGCTTGGGGAGGGGAATGTTTTGGAGGGAGGTAATTCACGGTAAAGTAATCGGATACGGGCCCTGGAAAGAGTGGGATGGAATTTACGAATTTTCCTCCTCTCCTCTACCTAGAATGCAATCACCATGGAGAAGGTGTCCCTGGGGGCGGGGGGTAATCCAATTGAACTGGATATAAACGATTGGTGCCCCTGTGCCCAGGATATTATGACTGAGCAAAGAGAAACAATTCCAGAACATCAACAGAATAGAAAATATCCAGTGGCAAACTCATAAAAACAAACTTTTGATAGCAATCAGACTCTGTTAGTTTTAATGGGATCCTGGTGTGTGTGTATTGGAGAAATGCCAAGGGAATTGTGTGCTTGCTTCGATGAAGCAAGTTGTTTTTCCAGCCGAAAGCTCTTTCCGTGTTATGAGCTGACAGTTCATGGAAAGTATTTTTTGAATACCTGGGATGCAGCAACATGGCTGTGGGCTCCCACCTCCTTTTGTCTCTATATTAAATGGCAGTTTCACCAGAGAAAGCATCCATTCCGGATGTATCACAGCTTGGTATGGCTCCTGCTCTGATCAAGACCGCAAGGAACTACAAAAGGTCGTGAATGTAGCCCAATCCATCATGCAAACCAGCCTCCCATCCATTGACTCTGTCTACACTTCCCGCTGCCTCGGCAAAGCAGCCAGCATAATCAAGGACCCCATGGACCCCGGACATTTTCTCTTCCACCTTCTTCCGTCGGGAAAAAGATACAAAAGTCTGAGGTCACGTACCAACCGACTCAAGAACAGCTTCTTCCCCTGCTGCTGTCAAACTTTTGAATGGACCGACCTCGCATTAAGTTGATCTTTCTCTACACCCTAGCTATGACTGTAACACTACATTCTGCTTTCCTTCTCTATGAACGGTATGCTTTGTCTGTATAGCGCGCAAGAAACAATACTTTTCACTGTATGTTATTAGATGTGACAATAATAAATCAAATCAAATCAAATCAAAACCTGAACTCCTCTCACCCTCATTCAATCTGACATAAACTCTCCTCCCCAATTCTGCACAGTCACCTCCTCGGAGTCACCACCTCACACAACCTGCCCCCTAATGATAGAATCGTAGAATGGGTAAGGCACAGAGGGAGGCCATTCAGCCCCACCCTGCCCATGCTGGCTCCGTGCCACAGCAACTCAGCCAGAGCCACTCCCCCTGCCCTTTTCCCTGCAGCCTTTCTTTTTCAGATAATGATCCGATTCGCTTTTGAAAGCCGCAATTAAATCTGCCTCCACTACACTCTCAGGGCATTCGAGATCCGAGCCACTCCTTGTACAAAGAGGTTTCCCTCATGTCACTTCTGGTTCCTTTGCCAATCACCTTGTCCCCTTCAGGGGAAGCACGATAAACTCAAGAAGAAGAAGGGAATAGAATGTTCTGCTGCAGGGTGAGATGAAGAGGAATGGGAGCACAAACACTGGTATTTAATAATTAGATCTCCCGCTTCCCTGTTTCTCTAACTCCCCCTACCACCCTCTGAGGTCTCTGTGCTCCTCCAATCTTAGTCTCTTGTGCATCCCTGATTATAATCGATCCATCGTTGGCAGCCATGCTTTCAGCTGAGAAACCTCCAAACTCCTGGAATTCCCTTCCTAAACATCGCCACTTCTCTTTCCTGTTTTAATACGAACATATGAATTAGGATTCATGCGCTAGGACACCCA
The DNA here is from genome assembly GCF_964213995.1 of Mustelus asterias. Taxonomy (NCBI): domain Eukaryota; kingdom Metazoa; phylum Chordata; class Chondrichthyes; order Carcharhiniformes; family Triakidae; genus Mustelus; species Mustelus asterias. The sequence continues at coordinate 6,617,966 of NC_135811.1, read as the reverse complement.
GATCCCTCTGCACCTCAGAGTTCTGTAATTACTCGCCACTTAGATAATAAGCTTCCTGTTTATTCTTCCTGCCAAAATGGACGATTTCATATTTTCCCGCATTACATTCCATTTGCCAGATTTTTGCCACTCATTTAACCTATCAATGTCCCTTTGTAGCCTCCCTATGTCCTCTCCTCAAGTTACTTTCTTACCTACCTTTGCATCATCAGCAAATTTCACAACGATACCTTCAGTCCCTTCATCCAAGTCATTTATATAATTTGTAAAATGTTGCGACTCCAACACTGATCCCTATGGCACAGTGGTTAGCATTGCTGTCCCACAGCGCCAGGGACCCGGGTTCAATTCCCGGCTTGGGTCACTGTCTGTGCGGAGTTTGCATGTTCTCCCCGTGTCCGTGTGGGTTTCCTCCGGGTGCCCCGGTTTCCTCCCATACTCCAAAGATGCGCGGGTTAGGTGGATTGGCCATGCTAAGTTGCCCCTTAGTGTCAGGGAGACTAGCTGGGGTAAATGCATGGCATTGTAGGGATAGGGCCTGGGTGGGATTGTGGTCGGTGCAGACTCGATGGGCCGAATGGCCTCCTTCTGCACTGTAGGGATTCTATGATTCACACCACTTGTCACATCCTGTCAACCAGAAAAAGACCCATTTATGCCAACTCTCTGTTTCCTGTTAGCTGGCCAATCTTCAACCCATGTCAACCATTCCCCCTGCACCATGAGCTTTCATTTTGCACAATAACATCCTCTTTTGTCACGTTTTTGGTTACCTGTCATAATGTCTCCTCAAGTCATTTGGTGTCAAGTTTTATTTAATAATCACTCCTCAGGATATTTTACCCTTGAAGTCGTTACCAATGTTGAAAGGCCTGGTTCTCGGCTGTAAATTCTGGGTGACGTTGGGCTCTTCAAGGAGATTTTAGGAACACAGGAACAGGATTTGGCCATTCAGCCCATCGAGCCTGCTCCACCATTCAGTATGATCATGGCTGATTTGATTTGACTTGATTTGATTTATTATTGACACATGTATTGGTATACAGTGAAAAATATTCTTGCGCGCTATACAGACAAAGCATACTGTTCATAGAGAAGGCAACAAGAGAGTGCAGAATGTAGTGTTACAATCATAGCTAGGGTGTAGAGAAAGATCAACTTAATGTGAGGTAGATCCATTCAAAAGTCTGATGGCAGCAGGGAAGAAGCTGTCCTTGAGTCCGTTGGTTCATGTCCTCAGGCTTTTGTATCATTTTCCTGATGGAAGAAGGTGGAAGAGAGAATGTCCGGGGTGTGTGGGGTCCTTAATTATGCTGGCTGCTTTTCCAAGGCAGCGGAAAGTATAGACAAAGTCAATGGGTGGGAGGCTGGTTTGCGTGATGGACTGGGCTTCGTTCATGACCCTTTGTAGTTTCTTGCAGTCTTGGGCAGAGCAGGAGCCAAACCAAGCTGTGATACAACCAGAAAGAATGCTTTCTATGGTGCATCTGTAAAAGTTGGTGAGAGTCGTAGCGGACATGCCAAATTCCCTTAGTCTCCTGAGAAAGTAGATGGAAAGGGCAAGAGAATTCCAATCCAAATCTCTCATTGGCAATGCTCCTCCCTATCCCTCCCATCCCTTCCAGCCCTGTAGCCCTCAAAGCTCTTTTGGAAAGGAGAGTTTTTTTTGGATTCGGAGAGATTTCGTTGAGGCATAAAAGAAAGGTTCACTGTTCTAGAAACAGTGGTTTGGAAGGAACTGTTTCTGTTAACAGAGAGGACAATAACAAGGGGTAGTAGATGGCAAGAAACTGGTGGAAGAATCAGAGGGAAGTTCAGAGGGAGTAAATTTCACCCAGAAGGTGGTGAGAGTCTGGAACTCACTGCCCGTAAGGAAAATAGCGACAGAAGCCCTCACCACATTTAAAAAGTGAACTTGAAATGTCACAGCTTGCAGGACTATGGACCAAGAGTTGCAAAGTGGGGTGAGTGTGATAGCTATTTTTCAGCAGGGTGCAGACACGATGGGTGGGACTTTAGGCTGGTGGGCTTTTCAGTTCCCATCGAAACCAGTGGACCTCTGAATGGCTCACTGCATTTTCCAGCCCCACTCTCCTCTGTGACAGGGCCATAGAATTCCAGCCAATGGTCAAACAGCCTCCTGTGCCGCCAATGTTCTCTGCTTCCATCTCTCTGAACCTCGCATTCTGGCCTCTTGAGCATCCATGACATCATCACTGCTGCCTCATAGCGCCAGGGACCCGGGTTCGATTCCGGTCTTGGGTCACTGTCTGTGTGGAGTTTACACATTCTCCCCCATGTCTGTGTGGGTTTCCTCCGGGTGCTCCAGTTTCCTCCCATAGTCCAAAGATGCGCTCTTTAGGTGGCTTGGCCATGCTAAATTGCATTTTACTGTCAGGAGGACTAACTCGGATAAATGCATTGGGTTATGGGGTTAGGACCTGAGTGGGATTGTGGTTGGTGCAGACTCGATGGACCGAATGGCCTCCTTCTGCACTGTAGGATTCTATGATTCTGGGTGGCACAGTGGTTAGCACTGCTGCCGCACAGCACTAGGGACCTGGGTTCAATTCCGGCCTCGGGTCACTGTCTGTGGAGTTTACACATTCTCCCCATGTCAGCGTGGGTTTCCTCCGGGTGCTCAGGTTTCCTCCCACAGTCCAAAGATGTGCGGGTTATGTTGATTGGCCGTGATAAATTGACCCGAGTGTCAGGGGGATTAGCAGGGTAACTACGCGGAGTTACGGGGATAGGGCCTGGGTGGGATTGTGGTTGGTGCAGACTCAATGGGCCGAATGGCCTCCTCTGCACTGTAGGATTCTATGATTCTATTCTATTCTATGATCTCTCCTCCTTTGGCAGAGGTGTCTTGACCTATTTCAACTCTGGAATTCATTTCCTAAACCTCTCAACCTCTGTCTCCTGGTTTAAGATGCTGTTCACCAACTTGGCGAAGCTCTTGGTCAAAGGGTTTTCATAGCTCCATATGTGGCTTGATGACAAATGTTGTTTCAAACCAAACCTGCGAAGCATCTTGAGATGTTGTACTGCATTGAAGGGGCTATATAAATGCTAATTGTTGTTGCATGAATGGTCCAATAAATATTGCCGCTGTGCGATGCTACCTCCAATGTCTTTTCACTCCGTATAAAAATTCCACTGCCAGCTTCAGGCAGTTTTGATTCTGTACCAGTCACTGGGAGAGATAACTGCAGTCAGTGTGAACCACTTTCAGGTCAACACGCCGCATATTTCAAAAACAAAGGGAAAAGAAATTGTACTTAAAAATTCCTTCTCCTTTCAGCAACTCTCAAGGGCATTGTTTTCATCTGAATACAGAATTTGTCTCAGGACAGGTACAGCACGGGGTTAGATACAGAGTAAAGCTCCCTCTACACTGTCCCCCATCAAACACTCCCAGGACAGGTACAGCACGGGGTTAGATACAGAGTAAAGCTCCCTCTACACTGTCCCCCATCAAACACTCCCAGGACAGGTACAGCACGGGGTTAGATACAGAGTAAAGCTCCCTCTACACTGTCCCCCATCAAACACTCCCAGGACAGGTACAGCACGGGGTTAGATACAGAGTAAAGCTCCCTCTACACTGTCCCCCATCAAACACTCCCAGGACAGGTACAGCACGGGGTTAGATACAGAGTAAAGCTCCCTCTACACTGTCCCCCATCAAACACTCCCAGGACAGGTACAGCACGGGGTTAGATACAGAGTAAAGCTCCCTCTACACTGTCCCTATCAAACACAATGTGGAGATGCCGGCGTTGGACTGGGGTAAACACAGTAAGAATTTTAACAACACCAGGCTAAAGTCCAACAGGTTTATTTGGTAGCATTTGCTACCAAATAACCTGTTGGACTTTAACCTGGTGTTGTTAAAACTCTTCCCATCAAACACTCCCAGGACAGGTACAGCATGGGGTTAGATACAGAGTAAAGCTCCCTCTACACTGTCCCCATCAAACACTTCCAGGACAGGTACAGCACGGGGTTAGATACAGAGTAAAGCTCCCTCTACACTGTCCCCATCAAACACTCCCAGGACAGGTACAGCACAGGGTTAGATACAGAGTAAAGCTCCCTCTACACTGTCCCCATTGTTAAATATTTTAAAGGATTGCATGATTGCTTTAAGAGTTGATCACATGATTTGACGGCGATGCCATTGGGGTTCTGCTGATTTACTCTGTACAGGGAACACCTCTTTAAATAGATCTGGAGTTGTTAGTTTGAATGTATGTGTGCAAACCCTTTTTTGCTTTTTATTTAAAACCCACAAGCCCTAATGTAGTTAGGATATTACAAAAAGAACATTGGCGATGAGTCGGGTTTTTGTTTCATTAAGAGCATCAAGAACACTAGGGGCAGCACAGCGGTTAGCACTGCTGTCTCACAGTGCCAGGGACCCAGGTTCAATTCTGGCCTTGGCTGACTGTCTGTGTGGAGTCTGCACGTTCTCCCTGTGTCTGCGTGGGTTTCCTCCGGGTCCTCCGGTTTCCTCCCACACTCCAAAAATGTGCAGGTTAAGTTGATTGGAAATGCTGATTTGACCTTAGTGTCAGGCGATTAGCAGGGTAAATATGAAGGGTTAGGGGAATAGGGCCTAGGTGGGATTGTGGTCGGTGCAGACTTATTGGGCTGAATGGCCTTCTTCTGCACTGTAGGGTTTCAATGAACATTGAGGAAAGATCCTTTGTAGAAGAAAAAAAATGTAGGTCTTCACACTTCAAATATTGGAAGATTTGGGAAAAATCAACAAAAGAATTACAGACTGAAGTGCCAGGAATACCAAGTAAGAACAAAAAGGATGGAAGCTCTTTGTGTGGTTTTAAAAGAGTGGTTTATTCCAACATAAGTGAATAAAATTGAAATCAAGTTGCATGGGCCAGCTTTTCTCAGTACAATAGGATGTAAAACCTACAATTTACTCTGGAACTTGGTTAACCTGGTAAAAACATGAACCAAAACATATGGTGACTTGACAAAGGTCCTTGAAGAACATTATCCTCCAAAGCCACTGATCATCACAGAAGGTTCAGATTCCACCAAAGGGATGGAGTGGAAGGAGAAAGCATTGCTCGGTTTGTGGCAACTTTAAACAGACTGGAGCAGCAGTGTGAGTTTGGTGAGTCATTAGAAGATACTCTTCGAGATTGTCTAGTTTGTGGTCTCCAAAAGGAGGATATCCAAAGAAGGTTGCTTACTGAACATAGAACATAGAACATAGAAAGCCACAGCACAAACAGGCCCTTCGGCCCACACGTTGCGCTGATCATATCCCTACCTCTAGGCCTATCTATAGCCCTCAATCCCATTAAATCCCATGTACTCATCCAGAAGTCTCTTAAAAGACCCCAACGAGTTTGCCTCCACCACCACCGACGTCAGCCGATTCCACTCACCCACCACCCTCTGAGTGAAAAACTTACCCCTGACATCTCCTCTGTACCTACCCCCCAGCACCTTAAACCTGTGTCCTCTCGTAGCAACCATTTCAGCCCTTGGAAATAGCCTCTGAGAGTCTACCCTATCCAGACCTCTCAACATCTTGTAAACCTCTAGCAGGTCACCTCTCATCCTTCGTCTCTCCAGGGAGAAGAGACCAAGCTCCCTCAACCTATCCTCATAAGGCATGCCCCCCAATCCAGGCAACATCCTTGTAAATCTCCTCTGCACCCTTTCAATGGCTTCAACATCTTTCCTGTAATGAGGTGACCAGAACTGCGCGCAGTACTCCAAGTGGGGTCTAACCAGGGTCCTATAAAGCTGCAGCATTATCTTCCGACTCCTAAACTCAATCCCTCGATTAATGAAGGCTAGTACGCCGTACGCCTTCTTGACCGCATCCTCCACCTGCGAGGCCGATTTAAGAGTCCTATGGACCCGGACCCCAAGGTCCTTCTGATCCTCTACACTGCTAAGAATGGTACCCTTCATATTATACTGCTGCTTCATCCCATTGGATCTGCCAAAATGGATCACTACACACTTATCCGGGTTGAAGTCCATCTGCCACTTCTCCGCCCAGTCTTGCATTCTATCTATGTCTCGCTGCAACTTCTGACATCCCTCCAAACTATCCACAACACCACCTACCTTGGTGTCGTCAGCAAACTTACCAACCCATCCCTCCACTTCCTCATCCAGGTCATTTATGAAAATGACAAACAGCAAGGGTCCCAGAACAGATCCCTGGGGCACTCCACTGGTCACTGATCTCCATGCAGATAAAGACCCCTCCACAGCCACTCTCTGCCTTCTGCAGGCAAGCCAGTTCTGGATCCACAAGGCAACAGCCCCTTGGATCCCATGCCCTCTCACTTTCTCAAGAAGTCTTGCATGGGGGACCTTATCGAACGCCTTGCTGAAGTCCATATAGACCACATCCACCGCTCTTCCTTCGTCAATGTGTTTGGTCACATTTTCAAAGAACTCAACCAGGCTCGTAAGGCACGACCTGCCCTTGACAAAGCCATGCTGACTACTTTTGATCATACTAAACTTCTCTAGATGATCATAAATCCTGTCTCTCAGGATCCTCTCCATCAACTTACCAACCACTGAGGTTAGACTCACCGGTCGGTAATTTCCCGGGCTGTCCCTGTTCCCTTTCTTGAATATAGGGACCACATCTGCAATCCTCCAATCCTCCGGAACCTCTCCCGTCTCCATCGACGATGCAAAGATCATCGCCAAAGGCTCCGCAATCTCCTCCCTCGCCTCCCACAGTAACCTGGGGTACATCCCATCCGGTCCCGGCGACTTACCAACCTTGATGCCATTCAATAGTTCCAACACATCCTCTTTCTTTATGTCCACATGCTCGATCCTTTCTGTCCACCGCAAACCAGCAGTACAACCACCCAGATCCCTTTCCACCGTGAATACCGAGGTAAAGTATTCATTAAGCACCTCCGCCATTTCTAACGGTTCCGCACAAACTTTTCCCCCTTCACCTTTTAAGGGTCCTATGCCTTCACATCTCATCCTTTTACTCTTGACATATTTGTAGAAAGCCTTGGGATTCTCCTTAATCTTACCCGCCAAGGTCTTCTCATGACCCCTTCTCGCTCTCCTAATTTCCTTCTTAAGCTCCTTCCTACATCCCGTATACTCCTCTAAATCCTTAACACCTCCTAGCTCTCTGAACCTTCTGTACGCCTCTCTTTTCTTATTCACCAGGTTCATCACAACCTTCGTGCACCACGGTTCCCGTACCCTACCAACACCCCCCTGTCTCATCGGAACGTTGTCATGCAGAGCTCCAGACAAACATTCCTTGAAAATCCTCCACTTTCCTTCGGTACTTTTCCCCAAGAATGCCTCCTTCCAATTTACCCGTCTAATTTCCTCCCTGATGACACTGTATTTCCCTTTACTCCAGAGAAACACTTTCCTAGCCTGCCTGATCCTATCTCTTTCCAATGCTATCGTGAAGGAGATAGAATTATGATCGCTATCCCCAAGATGCTCACCCACCGAGAGATCCTCCACCTGTCCAGGTTCATTAGCCAGCACCAGATCAAGTACAGCCTCTCCTCTAGTAGGCTTATCCACATACTGTGTCAGGAAACTCTCCTGGACACACCTAACAAACTCCTCTCCATCCAAACCCCTAGCCCTAGGGGTTTGACTTTAATGACAGCAGTAGAAATCAGAGTGCCAATGGAACTGGCTGCTAAAGCGGCTTCACAATTTGGTGCAGGAATGAAGAGCCACAAGTTGGTAAATGCCCATAAGAAGCCAAAACAGCAACAAACATGTCACAGATGTCCCATAATGGGCCATTCAGCAAGTGAAGACTGGAGCAAGGGTAGTCAATGCAAGAATTGTGGCAAAATGGGTTACATTGAGAAAGCTTGTTGGGCTATACCACCTTCCCCTGAGAAGAATATTCAGAAGAAGAATCTGGGCACCTTCAAGAATACAAATAAGATTCTACAAAAAGGATTTACAACGAGGAAGAAAAGAATCGCAACTGTGAAGAAGAGAATGCCCAAAAAAATTATGAAGAGCTCCAACTGAACGTTTCACAGGGATAGGGCCTGGGTGGGATTGTGGTCGGTGCAGCCTCGATGGGCCGAATGGCCTCCTTCTGCACTGTAGGGATTCTATGATTCTAATACATTCACATCGAGCCCTAACTCCAGGATGTCCCAAAGCGCTCTATAACCAATTAGGTACTTTTTGTATGTTGTCATTGTAATGGAGGATATGTGGCAGCCAATTTCTGCACTGCAAACTCCCACTAACAGCAATGAGAATCTCAGCCCTGTAATCTAGTCTTCAAAGACAGGTACGTATTGGGGCAGGTCAATGGGGTTAACTCCCCCTGCTCTTCACTGAAATAACGCCAGAGGATCTTTTGCATCTATCTAAGAAGACAGATAGAGCCTCGGTTTAAAGTCTCCTCAGTAAAGATGACACCACTGATAGTGCAATACTCCTTCAGTACTGCAGCGTGGTCTCGGTCTGCCGTATGTGCTCATGATTTTCAACGTCCTTGACGGGGGTGGCACGGTGGCACAGCGATTGGCACTGCTGCCTCGCAGCACCAGGGACCCGGGTTCGATTCTCGGCTTGGGTCACTGTCTGTGGGGAGTCTGCACGTTCTCCCCGTGTTTGCGTGGGTTTCCTCCGGGTGCTCCGGTTTCCTCCCACAATTAATTCTGTGTACCCAAACAGTGTGGCAACTAGGGGATTTTCACAGTAGCTTCCTTGCGGTGTTATTGTAAGCCTATTTGTGACACTAATAAATAAACTTTAAACTTTGTAACTCAGCGAGCAAGCGACTGCGACACGGTTGACACTTCTTTCAAGCCGCCCGTTCCTTGGGGAAAGAGTCGCGTCCTGCCCGCTCTTTCCCGATCGCTGGTCAGCAAGTGGCCCCAGAAAATCGAAGCAAAACTTTCTCTTTTGAGAGCAAAGAGCAGAGGGTAATAAATCAGATTGGAAATGAGCATTTCCAAGTACACTGCATCCTCCTGTCCTCGGCTGGCTGGCAGCTTCCTTTCCCCAAATCTCAGCCATCGTTTTGACAAAGCGCGGGGCTACAATCAAGCATTAATCTGTGCCTGTGACAGCGTTGTAGAGACATCAAGAAGGATACTTCGTCTGCATCTTGGGGAGCTTTAATTACCATCTGGCAAGTGGGCAAGGCAATGTCACACCGACTGAGTAAATACAAACCTGTGCTAATTGTACCCAAATTCAATTTCCTTTGTTGAGTCTAGACTTAGCTTGGAAATGGGATCCAGCTTTTATTATTAATGCACGCCCAATACAAACACTGTCCCGCCCCGACGCTGAAACTGATGCCTCATCTCAAAATGAGATGCAGGTATTAAAAATGTAACCACGACACTGACGACAAGATTAAGTCTGCAGCTCAGAGCTCATTAATATCGCTCAGTATGAGATGGTGAGCAGTGAACTGTGAATGCACTGGATTAGGAACCTTTCCGCACCTCAGAATAAACTTCAATGTCACCTTCCTTCTGAAAGGACTTTCACATCCGATTCTTAATCAAAGTAAAGGATGTTAAAGGTGGGAGCAGGTCAAGTTTCCACTTTTTATAATGGAACGTGACGCAATTGCAAGGTCAGATCGTAGAATCATAGAATCCCTACAGTGCAGAAGGAAGACATTCGGCCCATCGAGTCTGCACCGACTCTCTGACAGAGCATCTTATCCAGGCCTACCAACACCCTACCTCCGGAACCCCACACCGCGCTATTCCCCTTAACCTACACAACTTTGGACACTAAGGGGCAATTTAGCATGGCCAATCAACCTAACCCGCACATCTTTGGAGTGTGGGAGGAAACCGGAGCACCCGGAGGAAACCCACGCAGACACAGGGAGAACGTGCAAACTTCACACAGTCACCCAAGGCCGGAATTGAACCAGGGTCCCTGACGCTGTGAGGCAGCAGTGTTACCCACTGTGTCATCATGGTTAGGGTTGCATTGTTTCTACGGTGGAATGGCTCCAGAAGGAGTGAGGGTAGGTCACGGGCCGTGAGCTTTATGACTTCAATTTTGCAACTATCTTCTCTCCATTAGACGTGTTCCTTGCTAAGTGTGTCCTCATCTCTGAAACTCCCCCGACACTGTCCCCATCAAACACTCCCAGGACAGGCACAGCACGGGGTTAGATACAGAGTAAAGCTCCCTCTATACTGTCCCCATCAAACATCCCCAGGACAGGTGCAGCACGGGGTTAGATACAGAGTAAAGCTCCCTCTACACTGTCTCCATCAAACACTCCAAGGATAGGTACAGCACAGGGTCTCTCTCTCTCTCTCTCGCTGTCTTTCATTCTCTGTGTGTGTGCCTCTCACTGCTCTCTCTCTTTGTCTCTCTTTTTCTCTCTCTCTGTTCCTCTCTCTATTCCTCTATCACTTTGTCTCATCTTCTCCTTCTTTCCCTCCTCCCTCTCTCCCTGTCTTCTTCTCTGTCCCTCTCATTCTCTCATCCTATCTGTGCTCTCCCCTCACTCTATTTCTCTCTATCTCTCAGTTTCTTGAAACCTCCCTTTCTCCCTCCCTTGTACATATTCCTCTCTCTCTCTCCTATCTACTCCATTTCCTTACTCCATCCCATTGACTTTCGAGCTCTTTTTACCATTCTTTCTCTCTCCCTCCTTCTATCTCATCCTTGACAATTGCCAAATGTCACAAGCAAAATAGAGGCTCCTTTTCTGTTGGGAAAGGTTTGATAAACCTCACCCCATTTTCACTCTCCGCCCTACAGTTCTCCAAATCCTCCTGCAAGTTGTTTCTCTGTTCTCACACCTCACTCCTCAGGAGAATCAGTTGCAGATAAATGATGATTCAGAGGAGCTTGTCGTCATTTTTCTTTCTTGAATGAGTGTTTAGGTGGCACGGCGGCACAGTGGTTAGCACTGCTGCCTCACAGTTCCAGGGACCCAGGTTCAATTCCCGGCTTGGGTCACTGACTGTGTGGACTCTGCACGTTCTCCCCGTGTCGGCGTGGGTTTCCTCCGGGTGCTCTGGTTTCCTCCCACACTCCAAAGATGTATAGGTTAGATGGATTGGCCATGCTAAATTGACCTTTAGTGTCCCAAAATATGCAGATTAGGGGGATTAGCTGGGTAAATGCACGGGGTTACAGGGATAGAGTGGGGGAGAGGCCTGGTGCTCTTTCAGAGAGTCAGAGTGGACTCAATGGGCCGAATGGCCTCCTTCTGCACTGTTGGGATTCTATGGAGACACCATTGGCTTAACCTGAGGTTATAAAAGACGCCATACAAAAGCAAGATCTTTCATCCCACTCAACTGCAGAAAAATCCCAAATTGAAGCCGCCCAGGGAAGCAGTAATCCTTCCTGCATCAAGAATCCTCACTTTGAATCATTTCCTTGAGATGATGATATTTATTGTGCGCTGCACATATCAGCTTGGTTTCAGTGATTGCATTAGTATGTGTAGAACGGGGAGCTGTGAGATTGTGAGGTTTAGAAGCGCCGCTTAATGAGTCCTTTCAGAGGACTCGATTACGGGGCACAGGACTGTAAAATGGGCTTAAGGACAGAACAGCAGTACACATAGAGGAGTCAACTGGGATTTGCAACGTTCACTTTTAGAGTGTTGAATATAGATAGATTCCGAGACAGAATCCGTACCAGCTTCAGTGCTCAATAAAAGCAGAATTACGCTCTGTATTATTCTCTCTCTACACCTTGCTTTACTTCTTTTCTTCAATTGTCATATTAATTGGAATTTGTAACACTGCGTTCTGATCTGTCCAATATAGGCAGCCAGCTTAATATAGTTTAATCAGCTCCTTTGTAATTGAGACTTCGAGCAATGCGGAATGTTCAGTGGGTTATCCTGGATATCATGATGTGGAGATGCCGGCGTTGGACTGGGGTGAACACAGTAACGGTTTTAACAACACCAGGTTAAAGTCCAACAGGTTTATTTGGTAGCAAATACCATTAGCTTTCGGAGCGCTGCTCCTTCGTCAGATGGAGTGGAAACCACTCCAACCTGTGGTGGTTACGAACCTCTGTATCAACCTGGAGTGGTTTCCACTCCATCTGACGAAGGAGCAGCGCTCCGAAAGCTAATGGTATTTGCTACCAAATAAACCTGTTGGACTTTAACCTGGTGTTGTTAAAACTGTTACTGTGTTTATCCTGGATACACAGGGATGGTGGCAATAGTGGGACTGTAACTGAGAGAAAGGTATCTGCCCAGAGGTTTGTGACTACCAGTTATCTTGCCAACTCCTCTTCACATTTGGTGATGTCTTACAGTTACAATTGGAAGATTCTTCTTCTGAGGCAGTCCCTGGCGATCAAGGATGACTTTGCTTCCACTCCAGTTAGATCATAGAGATATCATCCTCACAGTGCAGAAGGAGTCCACTCGGTCCATCGAACCTGCACCGACAGCAACGCCACCCAGACCCAACCCCAGTATCCCCACACATTTACCCCACTAATCCCTCTAACCTACACATCCCGGGACATTAAAGGGCAATTTAACATGGCCAATGCACCTAACCTGCACATGAGTAGACTTACTGTGGAAATCACAGGAAGTTACTGTGAAAATCCCCTAGTTGCCACACTCCAGCATCTGTTCAGGTACACTGAGGGAGAATTTAGCATGGCCAATGCATGTCTTTTGGACTGCGGGAGGAAACCGGAGCACCCGGAAGAAACCCACGCAGACATGGGGAGAAAGTGCAGACTCCACACAGACAGTGACCTAAGCCGGGAATCGAACCCGGGTCCCTGGTGCTGTGAGGCAGCAGTGCTAACCACTGTGTCACCGTGCCCCCCATCTAAAAGGGCAATGGGAATAGCGGATATATAGCTGATAAGTCCCAATGTGTGATCTGCAGACTCCATCGCAGGTGGGGCAGGGAGTGTTTGAAGAATTAGGGAGGTGGTTTCCTTGGAGGTTTATGCATTCTCCCCGACACCTCAGGTGGAATCTAACCAAAATTTGGCACGGTGTCAGGATCTGACTGAAACCCGGCGTCTTACTCTCCAAAGAAACCGGGAGATTTTCTTGCCAGATCTTATGACACTTTGACAGAAAGAAAACTGGGGGCGGGGGGGGTTGGGGTTTGACGCTGTCATTAGGGGCGGGGCCTAAACAGGCTGGGCAAGCCCAGCTGCACTGAGATCAGACCAAGAATAACCTCCCTCCCAGCCCCATCACGGAAGCCTCAGGGATTCCCCCTATTCCACCATCTTTATCCCCCCATCCACACCGACATCTCTCCCCCAAGCCCCCTCACCCTCAATCAACACTGGCATCTCCCACTCTCTCTCTCTCTCAGAAGCCATCGCTCTCCCCCCCACCCCCGTTCAGTGAACACTCTCTCCTTCTCCACTGCACATACATGCACATGCACCCCTCCCCCCCCCCCCGCCCCCCCCCTCAGCAACTCCCCACAATATGGCTACCACTAGGGAGTCCCTAGTCACAGGTTGGCACTGCCAATTGAAATGATGTCACGCTGTGCCAGGGGGCAGTGTCTGGGGATGTCTCTCTATCTCCCCCCCCGGGGGTGGAGCTTCTCCACGACCGGTTCACGTCTGGGTGAACCGGTCGTTAACCTTGTTGTCATGACATCATGTCAGCGGGGTATGAAAATCTAGTCGGGGGGGGTGGGTCTGGTGAGGTGGGGAGGATTAATCACATTTAAATTTATTGGAATTCATGTAAATGAGGTTCTCGCCCATTATAGGGGTGAACCTGGTTTTGTCGCCAGCGAGGGCGGAAGATAGGTGTGATCTCGCCGGCGAGATTTGCGATTCCAGGTTTTGCCAGATCCTGAGGCCCCACCCCCATTCCTGCAGACGGAGAGTGTGGGCTCAAGATCACCCCCTGGACTTCACCTCTGCACATTCCCAGTGACGTCTCGCAATATTTTAACATTCATTCATGGGACATGGGCGTCGCTGGCTGGCCAGCATTTATTGCCCATCCCTAGTTGCCCTTGAGAAGGTGGTGGGTGAGGTACCTTCTTGAATCGCTGCAGTCCCTGAGGTGTAGGTACACCCACAGTGCTGTTCGGGGGGAATTTCCAGGATTTTGACCCAGTGGCAGTTTCCCTGCTGCTGTCAGACTTTTGAATGGACCTACCTCGCATTAAGTTGATCTTTCTCTACACCCTAGCTATGACTGTAACACTACATTCTGCACTCTCTCCTTTCCTTCTCTCTGAACAACGATATAGCACGCAAGAAATAATTATTTTCACTGAATACTAATACATGTGACAATGATAAATCTAATCAAATATTTTCAAGCCAGGATGGAACCTTCGGGGGATGGTGTTCACCATGTATCTGCTGCCCTTGTCCTTCGAGACGGTAATGATTGTGGGTTTGGAAGGTGCTGTGTGAGGAGGCTTGCTGAGTTCCTGCAGTGCAGCTTGTAGATGGTACACACGGCTGCCACCACGATGCGTCAGTGGTGGAGGGAGTGGAGAGGCGGCACGGTAGCACAGTGGTTAGCACTGCTGCTTCACAGCTCCAGGGACCTGGGTTCGATTCCCGGCTCGGGTCACTGTCTGTGTGGAGTTTGCACATTCTCCTCGTGTCTGCGTGGGTTTCCTCCGGGTGCTCCGGTTTCCTCCCACAGTCCAAAGATGTGCGGGTTAGGTTGATTGGCCACGATAAAATTGCCCCTTAGTGTCCTGAGATGTGTAGGTTAGAGGGATTAGTGGATTAAATATGTAGGGATATGGGGGTAGGGCCTGGGTGGGATTGTGGTCGGTGCAGACTCGATGGGCCGAATGGCCTCTTTCTGCACTGTAGGATTCTTCTATTCTATCTATATTTGTGGATGGCGTGCCAGTTAAATTGGCAGCTTTGTCCTGGTTAGTGTCAACCTTCTTAAATGTTGCTGCCTCATCTTGTCTCATCCATGTAAATGGAGATAATTCCATCACACTCCTGACTTGTGCCTTGTAGATGGTGGACAGGCTTTGGGGAGTCAGGAGGTTGCCGCCAGATTCCCAGCCTCTGACCTGTTCCTGTAGTTACAGTATTTATGTGGCTGGTCCAGTTTAGTGTCTGGTCAATGGTAATGCCTAGGGTGTTGGTAGTGAGGGATTTGGTGATGGCAATGCCATTGAATGTCAAGGGGCAATGGTTGGATCCTCTCTTGTTGGAGGTGGTGAATGCCAGGCACTTGTGTGACATGAATGTCACTTGTGTTCATTGGTGACATGTTCGGCACCTTCCTGAATGAACCTTCTGCATTCCGGTCAGTGACTAGCCATGAGTCGACTGGGATGTTTGATCTCTTCAGGGATGTCACTGTTCTCCTGGGAATATGCTACCGCGATTGAGTTCCAAGTACCACGAGTGCTTCATCTCCAGTGCTTTGAGATGCCTGTTGTTGGTTATCCTAGTCTCTGAAGCCTATAGGAATGGCAGGAGTGTTACCCAGTGAACCATGGCCTTACTCTCAGATTGGACATCCTGGTTCTCGAATACTCTTTCCCTCAGTGGGCTGAAGGCTGAGCGGACACAGTGGAGGTGATGATGAATTTGGTTCCCTCTGTCTCCATCGAGAGGAGGCTCCCAAGATATGGAACATGGTTCACATTTTCCAGGATCTGGCAGATGGTCTTTATCGAAGATGGAGAGGAAGAGGTTTGTGCTGTGGGAGTTGGTTGGAAGAGGACCTTCACTTTCCGAGTGTTTGATGATGAAAAACCCGGATCTGCTTGTGGGGGTTGAATGGAGATTGGCCTGGAGCTCAGTTTCTGGGTGAGCGAACACGCCAGCCTCACCAGTATACTGAAACTCACCGACTGAGGATGGAGAGGTTTGGGTTTTGGGTCGGCCCATATTGAACATTCCCCTGTCATTATCTCCACGCCTGTGGGTGATTTTCTGGAGGTGAGGCACAGAGTTGCAGTCAGGGGAATAGCAAAGGAGATCCGTGCAGTACCAACAACCTTGCTTCACCACTCTTTTCGCTGAGTTCGTGTTTGTGTGGCCCCATTGATGAGGATCACGGTTCACATCAGATCATGGAGTCGGCAAAGGATGGTCGACAAATTTCTGAGGGCAACCAAATTTGAGGAGGACACTCCATAAACTCCAGTTGGCAGAGTCAAAGTCTTTTGTGAGGTTGAAAAAGGTCATTTGATTTGATTTGATTTGATTTGATTTATTGTCACATGTATCAGTATACAGTGAAAAGTATTGTTTCTTGCGGGCTATACAGACAAAGCATACCGTTCATAGAGAAGGAAAGCAGAATGTAGTGTTACAGTCATAGCTGGGGTGTAGAGAAAGATTAACTTAATGCAAGGTAAGTCCATTCAAAAGTCTGACAGCAGCAGGGAAGAAGCTATTTTTGAGTCGGTTGGTACGTGATCTCAGACTTTTGTATCTTTTTCACGATGGAAGAAGGTGGAAGAGAGAATGTCTGGGGTGCGTAGGGTCCTTAATTATGCTGGCTGCTTTTCCGAGGCAGCGGGAAGTGTAGACAGTTTCAATGAGAGGGAGGCTGGTTTGCGTGATGGACGGGGCTTCGTTCACAACCCTTTGTAGTGTCTTGCAGTCTTGGGCAGAGCAGGAGCCATACCAAGTTGTGATACAGCCAGAAAGAATGCTTTCTATGGTGCATCTGTAAAAGTTGGTGAGAGTTGTAGCGGACATGCCAAATTTGCTTAGTCTTCTGAGAAAGTCGAGGCATTGGCGGGCTTTCTTAACTATAGTGTCGGCCTGGGGAGACCAGGACAGGTTGTTGGTGATCTGGACGCCTACAAACTTGAAGCTTTCGACCCTTTCTACTTTGTCCCCATTGATGTAGACAGGGGCATGTTCTCCTTTACACTTCCTGAAGTCGATGACTATCTCCTTCGTTTTGTTGACATTGAGGGAGAGATTATTGTCGTCGCACCAGTTCACCAGATTCTCTAGCTCATTCCTGTACTCCATAAGACCATAAGACATATATGCAGAATTAGGCCACTCGGCCCATCAAGTCTGCTTCGTCATTCAATCATAGATAATATTCTATCATCCCCATTCTCCTGCCTTTTCCCCATAACCCCTGGTCCCCTTATTAATCAAGAACCTATCTATCTCTGTCTTAAAGACACTCAATGACCTGGCCTCCACAGCCTTCTGCGGCAAAGAGTTCCACAGATTCACCACTCTCTGGCTGAAGAAATTCCTCCTCATCTCTGTTTTAAAGGATCGTCCCTTTAGCCTGAGGTTGTGCCCTCTGTTTCTAGTTTTTCCTACCAGTGGAAACATCCTCTCCACATCCACTCTATCCAGGCCTCACAGTATTCTGTAAGTTTCAATAAGATCCCCATCTCATCATGTTTGAGATTCAACCCACAATGGTGGTGTCATCAGCAAACTCGAAAATCGAGTTAGAGGGAAATTTGGCCACACAGTCATAGAGTCAGAGAGGTTTACAGCATGGAAACAGGCCCTTCGGCCCAACTTGTCCATGCCGCCCTTTTTTTTAAACCCCTAAGCTAATCCCAATTGCCCGCATTTGGCCCATATCCCTCTATACCCATCTTACCCGTGTAACTGTCTAAATGCTTTTTAAAAGACAAAATTGTACCCGCCTCTACTACTACCTCTGGCAGCTTGTTCCACACACTCACCACCCTCTGTGTGAAAAAATTGCCCCTCTGGACACTTTTGTATCTCTTACCTTAAACCTATGCCCTCTAGTTTTAGACTCCCCTACCTAGAACATAAGAACATAAGAAATAGGAGCAGGAGTAGGCCGTCTAGCCCCTCGAGCCTGCCCCGCCATTCAATAAGATCATGGCTGATCTGAAGTGGATCAGTTCCACTTACCCGCCTGATCCCTATAACCCCTAATTCCCTTACCGATCAGGAATCCATCTATCCGTGATTTAAACATATTCAACGAGGTAGCCTCCACCACTTCAGTGGGCAGAGAATTCCAGAGATACCTAGCTGATCTGTGCCCCTCGTTACTTTATAGACCTCCATGAGATCACCCCTCAGCCTTCTACGCTCCAAAGAAAAAAAGTCATAGGTGTATAAGGAGTATAGTAGGGGGCTGAGAACACAGTCTTGTGGGGCACCGGTGCCATGGACAGGTCATGGACAGTGGGTGGCGCTGTTCCTAACACCTTCCTTGAACTTGCTGCGCGGGGCAGATAGGTCATCGAGTCATTGGTTTGACGACGCATAAGGAGGCCCTTAGGCCCGTTTTGTCTGCGCTGGCCACCAAGCACCGATCTACCCTAATCTCATTTTCCAGCACATGGTCCGTTGCTGTGTTTCAAGCGAGGGTTCCCACCTCGACCACCCTTTCAGGCAGTGAGTCCCAGATTCCCACCACCCTCTGGGTGAAAAAGTTTATCCTCAAATCCCCTCTAAGTCTCCAGCCCCTGAACCTAAATCCATGCCCCTTGGTTATTGCCCCCTCTACTAAAGGGAATGGTTCCTTCCGATCGATCTTGTCTATGTCCCTCATAATTTTATACACCTCGATCAGGTCCCCCTCGGCCTTCTCTGCTCGAAGGAAAACAACCCCAGCCTAACCAGCCTCTCTTTGTCGCTGAAACGCTCCAGCCCAGGAAACATGCTGGTGAATCTCCTCTGCACCCTCTCTTTGTCCTTGGTGCCTCTCGATTGGAAGATGAATGGTTGGCAGGGAGACCTGTGTGCTCACATTCATCAATCTCTGACGGCAGCAGAGCTTTGCCCAGACGGTGGTGAGAATGTGAAGCCCGCGACCTCAGGGAGCAGCGGAGGTGAATATTTCAGTGTATTTAAGGGAAACTGGACAAGAAGATGAGGAAAAAAAGGAATAGAGGGTTATGCTGAGGTAACTGAGGAAGGATGGGAGGAGGCTCGTATGTGGAATATGAACAATAGCAATGGTCACTCAGACCTGTTCTGTGCTGCAAATCCTCTATAATCCTCTGTACATTGGGAAGGCTCCTAAAAAAAACCCAACAAGACCCTGGGCTTTTAATCATAGAATCCCTGTAGTGCAGAAGGAGGCCATTTGGCCCATCGAGTCAGCACCACCTCTCCAATAGAGCATCTTACCCAGGCCCTATCCCCATAACCCCACGTATTTACCCCATTAATCCCCCTTACCTACACATCTTTGGACACTAAGGGGCAAGTTAGCACGGCCAATCCATCTAACCTGCACATCCTTGGAGATTAAGGGGCATAAGCCCCTTAGGTTGGCATGGCCAATCAATCTAACCTATACATTTTTGTACACGAAGGGGCAATTTAGCACGGCCAGTCCACATGACCTGCACATCTTTGGACTTAGGAATGAAAACAAAAGCCAGAGGAGCTTTGCTAAATATTTATAAATCACTGGTTAGACCCCAGCTGGAATATTGCGGCCAATGCTTCCTGCTACATCAAAGGATGCCTCGGCTTGGAGAGGATACAGAGGGAATTTGGGCGATTGAAGGGATGAGTGATTGTGTGGAGAGACCGGAGAAGCTGGGATTATTCTCCTTAGAGCAGAGAAAGTAAGTAAAGGACATCTATTTAACATAATTGGCTGAATATGTAGAGGTGACAGATGGATTAATTTTGTGCAGTGCAAGCAGATAACTTTCAAAAGGGAATTGGATAAATATTTGAAAAGGAATATTCACAAGAAACATGGCTAAGGGAGAAGGGCAGGGGGGGGTGGGACTAATTAGACAGCTCATTGATAGAGACGGCACAACTACAATGGTCGAATGAGCAACTCATTCTCAATTCAGTGCCGTTCTCCCGCCTTCTCCCCGCAACCCAGCACATTCTTCCTTTCAGTGACATCCAATTTCCTTTTGAATGCTTCGATTGAACCTGTCTCCACCACACTCTCAGGCTGTGCATTTCAAACCTATACCCCCTTGCTGTGTGAAAAGATTTTTCCACATGCTGCTTTTGCTTCTGCTGCCAATTACTTTCAATCTATGCCCTCTTGTTCTCGATCCGTTCACCAGCGCGGATAGTTCCTCCCAGTCTACTCTGCAGTTGCCTCATGGTTTTGAACACCTCGATCAAAAACCTCCTCTCAGCCATCTCTTCTCCAGGGAAAACAGTTCCAACTTCTCCAGTCTATCTTAATAGCTGAAATTCCTCATCCCTGGAATTATTCTCATCAATCTTTGCTGCACCGTCTCCAATGCCTTCACACTCTTCCGAGAGGGCGGCTCCAAGGATTGGATGCAATACTTCCTTTAGGCCTCATCACAGGGACTTTCTGAAGTCTTTCGACAAGGCCTCACATAGCAAGACTACTATGTAAAGTTAAAGCACATGGGATTGCAGGTACTGTCTTGAGATGGATAGAAGGCTCGTTAACAGATAAGAAGCAAAGAGTTGGGTCTTTTTCTGATTGGCAGGCATTGACTAGTGGGTTCTGCAGGGATCTTTGCTAGGACCCCAACTGTTTACATTACATATTAATGATTTGGAGGAGGGAACTGAATGTATTATCTCCAAATTTGCAGATGATACAAAGTTGGGTGGGAGGGTGAGCTGTGAGGGGAATGCAGAGATGCTTCAGCGTGATTTGGACAGGTTGAGTGTGTGGGCATCTGCATGGCAGATGCAGTATAATGTGGGTAAATGTGAGCTTATCCACTTTGGTAGCAATAATAGGAAGACAGATTATTATTTGAATGGGTGTAAATTGAGAGAGGTGGATACTCAGCGAGACCTTGGAATCCTCGTGCATCAGCCGCTGAAAGTAAGTGCGCAGGTACAGCAGGCAGTAAAGAAGGCAAATGGTATGTTGGCCTTCATAGCGAGAGGATTTGAGTACAGAGATAGGGATCTTTTGCTGCAATTGTATAGGGCATTGGTGAGGCCACACCTGGAGTATTGTGTGCAGTTTTGGTGTCCTTATCTGAGGAAGGATGTACAGCGAAGGTTTACCAGGCTGATTCCTTGGATGGCAGGAATGTCATATGAGAGACTAAGTCGGTTAGGATTATATTCACTGGAGTTTAGAAAACTGAGAGGGGATCTCATAGAAACTTATAAAATTCTAACAGGGTTAGACAGGGTAGATTCAGAAAGAATGTTCCCGATGGTGGGGGAGTCCAGAACTAGGGGTCATAGTTTGAGGATAAGGGGTAAACCTTTTAGAACTGAGGTGAGGAGAAATTTCTTCACCCAGAGGATGGTGAATGTGTGGAATTCACTCCCACAGAAAGTAGTTGAGGCCAAAACATTGTCTGATTTCAAGAAAAAATTAGATACAGCTCTTGGGGCTAAAGGGATCGAGGGATATGGAGGGAAGGCGGGATCAGGTTATTGAATTTGATGACCAGCCATGATCAACATGAATGGCGGAGCAGGTTCGAAGGGCCGAATGGCCTACTCCTGCTTCTAGTTTCTATGTTTCTATGTATATGAGAAAAGGGGAGTGAAAAGAAATGGGTAAACAACTCAAAGGCGTGGAGAAAATGGTGCAATAGAGAGAGAGAGAGAGAGAGAGAGAGAAAGAGATCTCAGAGAGATTGGGAAGGAGGGAGAGTGGGAAATGGTACAGAAAGGAGAGCCAGAGAACAAAGGAAAATAGAGAGAAGGAGGGAGGGGTGGAGGGAGAGAAAGAAAATCAGAAGATGGAAGAGAGAGAAAGTGGGAAAGAGAGAGAAACCAAAGGGGACAGAAGAGTGGGAGAATACATGAGACAGTGGGAGAGAGAGCAAGAGATAGGAAGGAAGGCAGAGACAGAGGTGTGACAAAACAGAGGGACCAAGGCGATAGAGTGAGGATATAGAGAGGAGAGGAGAGGGAGACCAAAGGGGCGGAAGAGGGAAATGGAGAGAGGTTATGTAGAATGGAGAAGAGTGTGGAGAAGGGAGGAAGGCAAAGGGGAAAGGAAACCAAGGGAATGAGAGTGACAGAGAATTCGCCTCTCAGGAGTGGGGAATAAGCAAGTATTCTTCAGAGGCCATGAGAGAATTCACAACCATCAAGAACTTTGTTGTCTGAAGATTAATGATGATAGGATTGCAGAGTTGGAAGGAGAGGTACTGGACAAGCAGTGGATAAGAATAAAGTAATAGTCATTGAGGAATAATTCACCTAGTGGAGGAGGTAAAGGGGAAGATTACCAGGACTCTGGGTCTAATGGAATCTCAGGAGATGGAAGATGAGCAAATGAAACACAGTCAAACCCAATTAAATCCTCACCTCTTTATTGATTCGAAGTTGCCAACAGAGATACCACAAATCCCGGCTGGAATGGAGATGATTAGATAAATTCCCTCATCAATCATTTCATGGAGGTCTTGTGGCACGGTGGGTTAGTGACCCTGTCTCTGAACCAGCAGCTCTGGGTTCGAGTCCCACCCCAGGACTTGACGGCCAAGGAAGGTGCGTTCATAAAGCAGCCAAACAAGTTGAGTGTCAACCTGCAACGTCCTTCCAAACACGCCAATGGCTGCCGGTAAGAACGGGAGAGATTCCTGGTCAGCCACGCTTGATGTGGAGTGGCGTCCCTCAAACTATAAGCCCCTGGCAACAAACTAGTGACCTGTTCCAGGAATTACTAGCGATGGAAATGAATTGAAATCTGTCTTAGTGCACCACTAGGCACGGGAAAAGAAGTGGAATCAATCATTCTTCAAGACAGCACTGCTGTAAATGTGTGGATTTGAGTTTATGTGCATCACTTACAGATAAGAATTCACTGTGTTCTTGCTGAAGAATCTATTCTGTTATTGTCAGCTATGGCTCAGTCAGTAGCACAAGGTTCCAGGTTCGCGTTCAACTCCACGTTTTGAGTGCAAAAGTCAGGCTGCTCTATTGGGGTGGGGGGGGACACGGTGGCACAGTGGTTAGCACTGCTGCCTCACAGCACCAGGGACCCGGGTTCAATTCCTGCCTCGGGTGACTGTGTGTGGAGTCTGCACGTTCTCCCCATGTCTGCATGGGTTTCCTCCAGGTGCTCCAGATTCCTCCCACAGTCTGAAAGATGTGGTGGGTTAGGTTGATTGGCCGTGCTAAATTGACCCTTAGTGTCAGGGGTTCGAGTTAGGGTCAATGCATGGGGTTATTGGATTGGGACCTGCGTGGGATTGTGGTCGGTGCAGACTCGATGAGCCGAATGGCCTCCTTCTGCACTGTAGGGATTCTATGATCCGTATCATGATCAGTGCTGTTTGTGGGAGCTTGCTGTGCGTAAATTGGCTGCTGCCTTTTCTATATTACAACAGCGACGATTGTTCATGAGTCCCTCATTTATTGTAAAACAGCAAAACATGATGCCAGCCTTTCTTTGTCGAGAGACCTTGCCGTAGTTTTGGTCATGAATTCTATTGAATGTAGTTCATTGAGAATTTGTTCAAATTGATTACATTTGCCCTAAATCACACCCACTTCCATCACATTAATTGTCACAATGCTGTCAATGTTCAGTCTGTGTTTAATGCACAGAGTTCAAGGGGCAGCGAACACTTCAGGTGACTGAGGATGGGGTGGCACGGTAGCACAGTGGTTAGCACTGCTGCCTCACAGCGCCAGGGACCCGGGTTCGATTCCCAGCTTGGGTCACTGTCTGTGTGGAGTTTGCACATTCCCCCCGTGTCTGCGTGGGTTTCCTTCAAGTGCTCCGGTTTCATCCCGCAGTCCGAAGATGTGCAGGTTAGGTGGATTGGCCATGATAAATTGCCCCTTAGTCAGGATGTGTAGATTCAAGGGATGAACGGGTAAATGTATGGGGTTACGGGGATCTGGCCTGGGTGGGATTGCGGTCGGTGCAGATTCGATGGGCCAAATGGCCTCCTTCTGCACTGTAAGGTTTTTATTGTTTCTATGGTTTCTATAATTCCACAAGGCCCAGTGAGTTAGAGCCACGTGACATTCCATTCTCCACCTCCTTCCCTAGAATGAGCATCGCTGTTTAAAAATAAGGATTCGCTCATTTAAGACGGAGACGAGGAGAGATGTTTTCTCTCTGAGGGTCGTGAGTCACTGGATCTGTCTTCCTCCATCGGCAGTGGAAGAGAATGAATATTTTTAAGGTGGAGCTAGATAGATTCTTGATTAACAAGAGGGTGAAAGGTTATCGGGGGTAGGCAGGAATGTGGGGTTGAAGTTACAAGCGGATCAGCCGCGATCTTGTTGAATGGCGGAGCAGGATTGAGGGGCGAGTGGCCTACTCCTGCTCCCGATCCGATTCGGATAGTCGTGTGGAACAGTTTGTTCCCTGCTGAGGGTTCAGGAGAGCAGAGTGAGACCAGGTGCGATGTTAGTGTACCTTTAAGAAATGTTTTTTAATCATGAACTCTGCAGCTGTGACAGTCAGTGTTTCTCAGCTTGCAGCTTCAGTGATGTCATTACATTGCTGAGCTGACTACGATGAGTTCTTTTATTGCTACTTAATTGGTTTAAATGGGGTTGTTTGTGTTTACTCTGGGATTAGTTTTACGATCCTGCATTGTTCGGAGGACGGTCCTGTGTTTTTGGACAGGTTTTCTTTCATTTTCAATTCTGAGCTGCAGTTTTAGTTTTAGAAGGGACAGCAAGCTCAACGGAAGTGTTTTCCCTCTCCCCCTGTTGTTTTGAAAATTCTGTTGGTTTCCTGAGGGGTGAAATCTGCTGGTGTTGGGGGCTGGCGCAGAATCTCTCTGGTGTTTTGGAAAGCTGTCTTGTCTTCAAACTGTTCTGAGTCTCAAGAGCATTTGACTGCAGAATTCGACTAACAGCCCTGATCCCATTATCACATGAGCAGTAGACTTTTCTGTACTGAACCTGTTTAAAGGGTATTTTGTCTATGGCAAGGGTTTTGGTTTGAATGGGACACATTAGATATCTTTGTTAAGGTTATACATGATAGTGGTTGTTTTTCTTGTTTGTAATTGATAAAAGTACTTGCTAATTTTCTTACTATACATGTTAACTATATTCTTAAATAAACCTTGTTTGTTAAAAGCTCCCTAGTGGGTCACTTGAATCATACCTAAAGTGAAACCTATCCTGCTTATCCGAGCCAAATTCAGGATGCAAAACTTATGATCCAGGCGGGCTTCGTAAAACACTTTGGAGTTTCTAACCTGAACCATTACACAAGGAAGCAGTTCTCGAAGATCTTTGCAGGCACAGAAGCAGCAGGTTCACGTGTACAGGATCAAGGAGGTTATCTGGGTTTGTGTCAATTAACTATTCCATGACCCATCTTTGTGTATCAGCCAGGGCTCATTTGGTAGCATGCACTGCTCTGAATCACGAGCTTCTGAAATTGAGACCCACTCCAGGACATGAGTGCCATGAGCAATATTGACACTCCAGTGCAGTACTGAGGGGTTGCTGCACTGTTGGAGGCCTCTTTCACTCCAGTGCAGTACTGAGGGGTTGCTGCACTGTTGGAGGCCTCTTTCACTCCAGTGCAGTACTGAGGGGTTGCTGCACTGTTGGAGGCCTCTTTCACTCCAGTGCAGTACTGAGGGGTTGCTGCACTGTTGGAGGCCTCTTTCACTGCAGTGCAGTATTGACGGGGTGCTGCACTGTTGGAGGCCTCTTTCACTGCAGTGCAGTATTGACGGGGTGCTGCACTGTTGGAGGCCTCTTTCACTCCAGTGCAGTACTGAGGGAGTGCTGCACTGTTGGAGATCTCTTCTTCACTCCAGTGCAGCCCTGAGGTGATGCTCCACCGCTGGAAGTGCAGTCTTTCAGATGAGTTGTTAAGCCACCTGCCTGCTTGGGTAGATGGAAAAGATTCCGGATCAATATTTATCCCTCAATCAACATTACCGAAACAGATCACCCAATCATAATCACATTGCTGTTTGTGGGGGTTTGCTGTTTGTAAACCAGCTGCTGCATTTCCTGCATTTACAACAGCTGGGTCAAAATCCTGGAATTCCCTCCCTAACAGCACTGTAGGTGTACCTACACCACATGGACTGCAGTGGTTCAAGAAGGCAGCTCACCACCACCTTCTCAAGGGCAACTAGAGACTGGCAATAAATGCTGGCCTAGCCAGCGACGCCCATGTCCCATGAATTAATTTTTGAAAAGGCTATATTTCAAAAAGAACTTCATTGGTGATAAAGTGTATTGAGATGCCCAGTGGAGTGGACATGTACGTCACTACATGAATACAATAGGGGGAGGTGATGGCCTAGTGGTATTATCGCTCGACTATTAATCCAGAAACTCAGCTAATGTTCTGGGGACCCGGGTTCAAATCCCGCCACAGCAGATGGTGGAATTTGAATTCAATAAAAGACATCTGGAATTAAGAATCTACTGATGACCATGAACAATTGTCGGAAAACCTATCTGGTTCACTAATGTCCTTCAGGGAAGGAAATCTGCTGCCCTTACCTGATCTGGCCTACATGTGTCTCCAGAGCCACAGCAACTGCCCTCTATGGGCAGCTAGGGATGGGCAATTTATGCTGACCAGCTGGCAAAGCCCTTGTCCCATGAACAAATAAAATAAACAGCTCTTTCTTTAAGACATTCTTTAAAACTTACCTCTTTAACCAGCCTTGATGTGAACGCTTTATCCCGTTGTGCATTGTTGATGGGTTTAGTTGTTAAAGGTGCTTATAAATGCATGTTGTTTTGAAAGAGAATGATTAGAACAGTAGTGAGAAGAGTGAGTGAATGTCTACACAAGAGCAGAACTGAAAGGCATTAATAACAGCCAGTCAGTGAGAAATCCCAGAGGGATTTAGAAGCAGCTCCCTTACCCAAAGAGCAATGAGATGGTGAAACTCACAAGCAAATAGTGTCATTGAATTCAGAGATTAATTCAGATAAATGCGAGATGTTGCACTTTGGCAAGACAAACCAGGACTTGGGACATTATGTTACAACTGTGCAAGACATTGGCAAGGCCAATTTGGAGCACTGTGTACAATTCTGGTTGCAATGCCAAAGGAAGGATGTTATTAAACTGGAAAGGGTGCAAAAAAGATTTACAAGGATGTTAATGGGATTGGAAGGTTTGAATTATAAGGAGAGGCTGGATAGGCTGGGACTTTTTTCCCTGGAGCGTAGGAGGATGAGGGGTGACCTTATCGAAGTTTATAAAATCATGAGGGGCACAGATAAGGTGAACAGACAAGGTCTTTTTCCCAAGGTAGGGGAGTCCAAAACGAGAGGGCATAGGTTAAAGGTGAGAGGGGAAAGATTTAAAAGGGACCTGAGGGGCAACTTCTTCACACAGAGGGTGGTGCGTGTGTGGAATGAGCTGTTAGAGGAGGTGGCAGAGGCGGGTACAATTACAACATTTAAAAGACATTTGGGCAGGTACATGGATGGGAAAGGTTTAGTGGGATATGGGCAAAACGCAGACAAATGGGACTAGTTCAGTTTAGGAAACCTGGTGGGCACAGACAAGTTGGGCCGAAGGGCCTGTTTCCATGCTGTATATCTCTAAAAAGATGGAGGCTGAGGGGCGACCTGATAGAAATTTATAAAATTATGAGGGGCATAGATAGGGTGAACTGTTGGAAGCTTTTTCCCAGGGCAGAAATGACAATGACAAGGGGGCACAAGTTCAAGGGAAGGGGGGAAAGGTTCATTGGAGATGTGCGGGGGAGATTTTTACACAGAGGGTGGTGGGGGCCTGGAATGCACTGCCAAGTGAGGTGGTTGAGGCAGATACATTAGTGACATTTAAGACTTATCTTCGTGGACATATGAACAGATGGGGAATAGAGAGATACAAGCGGTTGGTCTGGATAGGACAACGTGATCGGCGCAGGCTTGGAGGGCCGGAGGGCCTGTTCCTGTGCCGTACTGTTCTTTGTTCTATGACTCTTATGAATTTAAGGTGAGGGCCGGATAAACAATGAGGGAGGAGGGAATAGAGGGTCACAAGGATAGATTTTGATGAGGAACGACTGGAGTGAAGCATTAACACCGGCGTGATCTGGATGGGCTGAATGGCCTGTTTTATATCCTGTGGATTCCTGACTGAGTGTGTTCTGGAAGGAGAGTCTGAGAAAGGAAATGAAAAAGAAAATGACATGCGGTGACAACATTTATTAAAGCTCCTTTTTTTCATCCAACACCCGTTGATCAAAGCGCACCAGTTTACTGGCGCAGGAGCAAGGTTTGGTAATTTAATCTCCTTTTTGAAAGTAATCCCTTCAAAATGAAATGCCATTTCCATAAATACCCTTGTTGTGGACTCCTGACTTTGCACTGCCCTTCACTCCTGTTGTGCCGTGCCAGCTTTGTAACATTTCTCTCTTAATCTGCATCTAATTAGAAATCACCAGTGATTTGCAAGACTTGGAAACTCATAGATCCGACCCCTGCTTGGCTTCTGTGATGAGAAATGTTAATGGGAGCTCTTTCCTTGAACTACTGTTCTCTACCTTGTATGTGACCGGAATATTAGAAAGGAATCAATCCGAGATAGTGGAACCCTTTGTCTTTTAAAAACAAAAGGTATTAAATATATATTTTATGTCTGTATAAATATTCTCCCCATCCCGTGGATTACGGCAAATCTTAATTACAGCGTAAATCTTCACAAGAGATTTAATATTATTTCTGATAGCATTTTAAGAGTCTGTGAGCAATGCTGATATCCAGCAGGCTGTTCCTTCTCCAATACAACGTGATATTAGATCCAGACTAAATCACAGTTTGTTCTGTCCTGACAATGGAGCACAAATTGTTCCGGCCTCTGTGAATAGTGATTCAGACCCACCTTGGGCATGGCAAGATTATAACATTATTCCCAAGGATCCACACTGGGCATTAATACAAAATTGTTTTGAGACATTTTACTTTGTTCATCAGTTGCAAAAGGATTGGGGTTGACAAGGGGAGGGGAGGGGAAGGCTTTTCCTGACTGACAGCTACGACTCATCCAATCAGTCCGCTTGCCAACTGGGTGAAATAGAATCATAGAATCCCGACGGAAGGAGGCCATTCGGCCCATCGAGTCTGTACCGACCACAATCCCACCCAGGGCCTATTCCCCGCCACCCTCATTCGCCCTGCCAATCCCCCTGACATTAGGGGCAATTTAACCTGGCCAATCAACCTAACCCGCACATCTTTGGACTGCGGGAGGAAACCGGGGCACCCGGAGGAAACCTGCACAGACACGGAGAGAATGTTCAGACTCCACACAGACAGTGACCCGAGGCCGGAGTTGATCCGGGTCCCTTGGCGCTGTGAGGCAGCAGCGCTAACCACTGTGCCACCCTTGGGTAGGGTAGACAGGGATGTAGGTGTTGTTGGTTGAGCAATGGTGAGAATCTAGGGGCAGCCTCATTGGAGGTGGGGGCACCTCCAAGTTTGGTGGTCACCGTCCTAACATTCAATTCCGGATTTAGATACTTCCCTGAATTCACACTCCACACTGGCATGGTGGGATTTGAACTCGCGTCACTCGAATAGCAATCTGACCTTTCGGATTTCTAGTCCAGCATGGAACCGCTATGTTATCGTGCTGTCAGCAGCTCCCACATCAACATCAGCATCACAAGAGCATCACTTGGAATCTTAGCACACAAGGAGGCCATTCAGCCCATTGTGCCTATGCCAGCTCTTTGAAGGACAATCCAGTTAGTCTCTTCTCTCTCCCTATAGCCCAGTATATTTAGTTACAGAACGAATCCAATTCCCTTTTGAAAGTTACAATTGAATCTGCTTTCATTAAGCAATTTACTTTGAATGAGAGACCTCAATCCCCTGGAATACTGAGACTGCGTCATCGTGAAGAGAAAGCTAGGAGGAGATATTTAAAGTTATG
This sequence comes from Mustelus asterias, assembly GCF_964213995.1. Classification (NCBI taxonomy): domain Eukaryota; kingdom Metazoa; phylum Chordata; class Chondrichthyes; order Carcharhiniformes; family Triakidae; genus Mustelus; species Mustelus asterias. Next base: position 6,588,235 of record NC_135811.1, on the reverse strand, counting down.
AATGATTTTGATTGGGTGAGTTGCGAGAGGTTGCTTCCTCTAACAGAAGGACGGACTGATGGGTTAGTGACAAACGGTATTAGTAAAAACACAGGCGGCACGGTGGCACAACGGTTAGCACTGCTGCCTCACAACGCCAGAGACCTGCGTTCGATTCTGGCCTTGGGTGATGGTGTGTGTGGAGTCTGCACGTTCTCCCCGTGTCTGCCTGGGTTTCCTCCAGGTGCTCTGGTTTCCTTCCACAGTCCTAAGATGTGTAGGTGGATTGTCCATGTTAAATTGCCGCTGAGAGTCCAAAGATGTGTAGGTTAGGGGGATTGTCCATGTTAAATTGCCCCCAAGTGTCCAAAGATGTGTAGGTTAGAGGGGTTAGCGAGGTAAATGTGTGGGGTGATGGGGATAGAGTGGGAGGGTGGGCCTGGGTAAGATGCTTTGTCAGAGAGTCGGTGCAAACTCGATGGGCTGAATGGCCTCCTTCTGAACCTCAGGAATTCTATGATTCTATGATTGAACAAGAGGAGGCCATTCAGCCCTTGAGCCTGTTCTACCAATCAGTTGGTTAAATACCATTCAATATGGCTATCTCCAAACATCTGCCTTTGCCCCGGATTCCTTAAAATCTTGTTGCTCTATGTGTGACCTGACCAGATCTGAGGCATGATTACTGCCCCCTTGTATTCAGTTCCTCTCAATATTCAAACCAACCTTCCATTGGCTTTTCAGACTCTCTATGTGCTCATGACATTTTGAGCCTGGACCCCCATGCAACACATCCCCCCCCGCCCCCATCCCCATCCAAGTATTGTTTGGACCTCCAAGTATTCTTCATCCCCAAAGCCCCCACCTAAGCTTCCGAAACATGATTTAAAAGTCTGGGTTTCAGAAACTGGGAGAGAGGTTAGAAAAAAATGTTTGTTAGCAGAATGTCATTGGAGCCTGGAGTTCTTGGCGACAGTGTGTAGCTGAGGCAGATATGGATGGGATCAAAGGTTATGGGGAGAAAGCAGGATTGGACTATTGACTTGGATGATCAGCCATGATCGTAATGAATGGTGGAGCAGGCTCAAAGGGCCAAATGGCCTCCTCCTGCTCCTACCTTCCATGTTTCTACGTTTTTATTACAGTTTTTAATGGAAGTGTGAACTGAGTGTTAACCGGGAAGGAGTTGAGGTGAGAGTTGTGCAGTGGAGGTAAATTTGGATTGCTCCAGCTGCCACTGACCTGGTGGGCCGAATGGCCTCCTTCTGTACTGCAAGTTTGGATGGGTCACATGGTTCTCTCTGAATGAGGTTGCCAAATTAAGATCTAAAACCAGGGGATTCGCTATGTATCGTGTACCTCATTATCCAACATTTATCCACATTTACAATCCATCTGCGAACTGCCATTCCTTAACACATCTGCTTAATAAAGGCCAGATGTTTTACCTCCATTATACTGAAAGAAATTACCTTCTGATTTGCAGGGACTTCAGTCATTAGAATCAGGGTCACAGGCATAAAGAAACAAATAATCCAGAGGAATGCAGCCACAGGTATAGCCAGGGCTTGAGTTTAACTTGTAGCCGTTAGTAGCACTCCAGCGCCTGTTCGGGTTACACTGAGGGAGAATTTAGCATGGCCAATGCACCTAACCAGCACATCTTTCGGACTGTGGGAGGAAACCAGAGCACCCGGAGGAAACCCACGCAGACACGGTGAGAACGTACAAACTCCACACAATTAGCCAAGGCAGAAATGAGGCTGAGAGGCAGCAGTGCTAACTACAGTTCCCCCCCTGGCACTATATGAATGCAAGTTGCTGTTGTTGTGTCAGGCAGCGCAGTAACCAAGACGGACCCTTAGTCCCCTCCTTTCAAAGTGACGAACTCAGGTTGGGCTGATCTTTCCCGATGACTCAACCCTTGGGTAGCCGTGATGGGCCTTTGTGACTCTGTGCTTTGCCTCCAGGGGTCAAATTCTCCCAATTGTGTCCCGCAGATCAGATGCTGATTTGACCACGGGATTGTACAGTTCCATTACAGCAACCTCTGGCTTGTCCTGATAGAGCAGCTAAAAATATATTTACTCGCGAGAGCCTTGCCAGCGTTTCCTCGCATTTCCTTGGGCTCTGTGCAGTGTACCCCATCTGGTCAGGTATTTAGAGATTTAATTTTTCTGCTTCCCGAAGCAGGATTGTACTGAGCTTCACATATGTCGCAGATTGCTGAGCCAAGTTGCTCGGATGTCGGAATGGTCTCACCTTTGTTTGTGAAGGCCGTGTGAAAGATTTATTTAACGCTTCCGTAACCTCACTTACACCAAGAAATTGCCACAGAATTATCAGAGGGTGACCATTCAGCCCTTCAAATCCTTTCTGGCTCTCAGGAAGAGCAGCTCACCTAATCCAATCCCTTTTTGGTCGTGTTCAGTGTCTCGATGGGGCTCTTTGGGGTTTGTCTATTCTCCCAAAGTAAGCTGCTCAAGTTACTGTACTTTGGTAAAACCATTAATCTTTGATTACAGCGACTGCGTTGACACTGGGACCGCTACACGAGGCTGAAACTGCTTCTCCCTCCAAATCATAGAACCCCTACAATGCAGAAGGAGGCCATTCAGCCCATTGAGTCTGCACCGACCACCCAGGCCCTATTCCCATAACCCCACATGTTTACTCTACTAATCCCCCTGACACTAGGGTCAACTGAGCATGGCCAATCAACCTAACCCGCACATCTTTGGACTGTGGGGGGAAACCGGAGCACCCGGAGGAAACCCACGCAGACACGGGGAGAATGTGCAAATTCCACACAGACGGTCACCCAAGGCCAGACTTGAACCCGGCGCTGTGAGGCAGTAGTGCTGACCACTGTGCCACCATGCCATCCAAAGTATCAGATCTCTGTTACTCAGTCATAGGATGTTACAACATTATTACATCAGCATCATGATGCATGATGTTAACCCTTTACTCTGTGTCTCTCCCCAGCCTTTACCCCAATTATATTCACCGCCTACATCTTGCCCCAAAGTCTCAGAGTTCACAGGGTTTGTCTCAGAGGTGCCTTGACCAGTCTCCCTGATCTTATTCTGAGTTTGAAGACATTCCGCATGCTCCTTTCTGTCGGTATGAGTGTCCTTCTCATGGGTTTCTGTGGAGTTTTGTCTGTCTCTTCTTCTTTATCCTCATCAGGAGCTGAGTAGGAAGCCTAAGGTGGTGATCTTACAAAAAATTTTGAAGTGCCGAATGAGTGTGAAAATGGGAATCACGCCCATTTATTGGGCAAGCTCCCAAACACAATCGTATGGCGCTTAGAAAATAAATGAGGCAAAGTGTGATTCTTGCCAGTAGGGAGAGTAGACGAAGTCTATTCACACTGTGAAGCCGGCTGCAGACTGCTGGAGGGTGCTATTGCACATGCGCCCTGAACTCACATTGCATTGTGTACAAGAGTACACTGTGCACTGGGACTCTGTCACTCCCACACCCTCCTGGACATTGCACTCACCTGCTCATCACCCCCCAATTGTGGCCCTCACCCCCAGCCGATCGCTTCCCTGGATTCACCCCCCCCCAGCTGATCGCTGCCCCTGATTAACCCCCCTGGCCGATCGCCACCCTCAATTCCCCCCCCCTGCCAATCGATCGCCAATGCAGAGTACGCAGCCCCTACAGAGCTCCCCATGCCCTGTCTCTCCTTCAGGCTCTACCCCCTTCACTACCACGGGCTTCAACCTGGTGGGCACTGCCAGGGTGCCAGACTGGCACTGCCCGAGGGGCACTGCCACCCCTGCCCCCAATCTTCTGAGTGGCCTCAATGGCCTCTGGTCCCATCAGTGAGGCCATCACAACAGAGCCACATTGATGGGAACCATATGTGATCCTCGCTGGTGAACACCTTCCCCAACAAGGTTCTCATGCCAAGACATTCCGCACGCTCCTTTCTGTCGATATGAGTGTCCTTCTCATGGATTTCTCGTGGAGTTTTGTCCTGTTTCTTCTTCTTTATCCTCATCAGGATCTAAGTAGTAAGTCTAAGGTGACGATCTTACACAACAATTCGAAGTGCTGAATGAGCATGAAAATGGGAATCACGCCCATTTATTGGGCGAGCTCCCAAACGCAATCGTATGGCACTTAGAAAATAAATGAGGCAAAGTGTGATTCTCGCCAGTAGGGGGAGTAGACAGAGTCTATTCACACTGTGAAGCCGGCTGCAGACTGCTGGAGGGTACTATTGCACGGACCATTGCGTCCCGTACTCACTAATCATATTATAATGAGCAAATGAATATGAAAATCAGCCTTGTGCCCTTCCGGGTTGGAGGCAGAATCTGCCTCCTCCACATGCTCAGGCAGTGATCCACATCCAAACTACCCACTGTGTAAAAGTGTTTCACTTCATGTCGCCATTGCTTCCTTTGCCAACCGCCTTAATTCAGAGTCCCCAGGCCCTCGACCCTCTTCCAGTGGAAACCAGAAAATAGATTCTCAGGCCATCAACCACGACTTGCATTTACATAGCACCTTCAGTCCAGTAAAATGTCCCAAGGTGGTACGGTAGCACAGTGGTTAGCACTGCTGCTTCACACCTCCAGGGACCTAGGTTCGATTCCCGGCTTGGGTCACTGTCTGTGTGGAGTTTGCACATTCTCCTCATGCCTGCATGGGTTTCCTCCGGGTGCTCCGGTTTCCTCCCACATTCCAAAGATGTGCGGGTTAGGTTGATTGGCCATGCTAAAATTTCCCCTTAGTGTCCTGAGATGCGTAGGTTAGAGGGATTAGTGGGTAAAATATGTAGGGATATGGGTGGGTTTGTGGTCGGTGCAGGCTCGATGGGCCCAATGGCCTCTTTCTGCACTGTAGGATTCTATGATTCTATGATTCTAAGTGCCTCTCCGGAGCGATTGTCAAACAGAATCTGGCACCACATAAGGAAATGACCAAAACGTTGATCAGAAAGGTAGGTTTTGAGGAGTACCTTAAAGAGGAAAGAGAGGTTGTTTGTCAAGCACTTCATCACTCCGCCCAGCACTGGAGTTTAGAAGAGTGAGAGGGGATCTCATAGAAACTTATAAAATTCTAACAGGGATAGACAAGGTAGATTCAGAAAGAATGTTCCCGATGGTGGGGGAGTCCAGAACTAGGGGTCATAGTTTGAGGATAAGGAGTAAACCTTTTAGAACTGAGGTGAGGAGAAATGTCTTCACCCAGAGGGTGGTGAATGCGTGGAATTCACTACCACAGAAAGTAGTTGAGGCCAAAACATTGTCTGATTTCAAGAAGAAATTAGATATAGCTCTTGGGACTAAAGGGACCAAAGTTTGTCATATGAGGAGAGACTAAGTCGGTTAGGATTGTATTCATTGGAGTTTAAAAGAATAAGATGGGATCTCACAGAAACTTATAGAATCCTAACAGGGTTAGACAGGGGAGATTCAGAAAGAATGTTCCCAATGGTAGGGGAGTCCAGAATTCGGGGTCATAGTTTGAGGATAAGGGGTAAACCTTTTAGAACTGAGGTGAGGAGAAATTTCTTCACCCAGAGGGTGGTGAATGTGTGGAATTCACTACCACAGAATGTAGTTGAGGCCAAAACATGGTCTGATTTCAAGAAGAACTTAGATATAGCTCTTGGGCTAAAGGGATCAATGGATATGGGGGGAAGGGGGGATCAGGATATTGAATTCGATGATCAGCCAAAATTAATGGCAGAGAAGGTTCGAAAGACCTACTCCTGCTTCTAGTTTTTATTAATATTCTAGTTACAAGTCAAGTTTGTGCATTATGCTCTCATGATGTAAGGTGGTCCCAGATGACCATGGGCTGCTCTCCTCCTCAAGGGCAGACTGGTGGTGATTTAACCTGAGGATCACCACATCTCAAGGGACATGAATAACCTCAACCGGTACGGGACTCAAACCGTTGGCATCACTCAGCATTTCTAACCAGCTATCTGGCAAACTGAGCTAAACCAGCCCCCTTATAATGTGACCTTTTAAGCTCTGGTATCATTCTGAATGCTACAAATCCTCTGTTTAATTATCTTCAACTCGCTCAGTCCTCTCCTTTTCTCTCTCATATCTTCAAATATTTCTGCTTGCCTATTGCAAAAATTTCCACCTCAGTGCGACCTTGGCTTTGTTCTGTCTCTTTTGAACATTGAGCAGTTTGGATATTGTCATAGGCTGTCAACTCACAGCCTGTAAGCATTCCGAGGTAACTATTATTTAATATAGAGGATATCTGAACTCATCAATTAAATTATAGCCTGCAATTTGCTTCCAGGGTATTCTATATATAAACCGTCCAAATCTTTGAATTAATGTCAGCCAGTAGCTCTCTCCTGGGTACCCAATATTCCACATTAGAAAGTGAAGCTTTGCAATTAGGACCCAGCTATAATTCCAGTCACAGGTACTCACTATTCAAAATATAGATACCTGAATACCTTGATGATACACCAGCCTGTCACTCACTCCTATTGTTCCCCATTTGATTGTCCCGCATAGGTTTACATTTAAATTGTTTTGAATCTGGCGTCAATTCTCCAACTGGAATGAAACAGCAAAGGAGGATTCAGTAGGAAGGCCACATTTTTATCCCGTAACTGCTGGAAAACCTCATTCAGTATTGTTCAGCTAATTTAGGCGTTATTTGTAACTGGGATCGGAGGAATGTTGCCTCTGAGTTACTTCAATTACTTCTTTATTTGTTCATGGGATGTGGGCATTGCTGGAAACATAGAAACGAGAGGCAGGAGTAGGCCATTCAGCCCTTCGAGCCTGCTCCACTATTCATTTTGATCATGGCTGATCATCGAATTCAATATCCTGATCCCGCCCCCCCCATATCCCTTGGTCCCTTTAGCCCCAAGAGCTATATCTAATTTCTTCTTGAAATCAGAGATGATCCTGAGGAACTCCTACAGTGATGACCTCGGTGGAGATGATTGATCTCCAACAACCACAACTATCTTACTTTGTGCGAAGTACCTCTCCAACCATGAAACATTTTCTCCCTGATTCCCTTTAACATCAATTTGTCCAAATGCCTGCTCCAGGGGGATTTGAGCTCTAATTCCAGGCTGATATCACAGTGCCGTGCTGAGGGAGTGCCGCACTGTCAGACATGCCATCTTTGATGAGATATTTAACAGCATCCCTATCTGCCCTTTCAATTGGAAGTAAAAGATCCCACAGCACAATTTTGAAGAGCGAGGGACTTCTCCTCTGCGTCCTACCTGTCAATTTTCTTTTATTCATATGTGGGACATGGGCATTGCTGGTTGGCCAGCATTTATTGCCCATCCCTAGTTGCCCTTGAGAAGGTGGTGGTGAGCTGCCTTCTTGCTGCAGTCCATGTGCTGTGGGTTGAACCCATAATGCCGTTGGGGAGGGAACTCCAGGATTTTGACTCAGCGACTGCGAAGGAACAGTGATATATTTCCAAGTCAGGATGGTGAGTGGCTTGGAGGGGAACTTGCAGGTGGTGGTGTATCTGCTGCCCTTGTCCTTCTAGATGGAAATGGTCATGGGCGTGGAAGGTGCTGTCTGAGGATCTTTGGTGATTTGCTGCAGTGCATCTTGTATATAGTACACACTGCTGATACCTTGCACCAGTGGTGGAGGGATTGAATGTTTGTAGATGTGGTTCCAATGAAGCGGGTTGCTTTGTCCTGGATGGTGTTGAGCTTCTTGAGTGTTGTTGGAGCTGCACCCATCCAGGCAAGTGGGGAGTATTCCATCACACTTCTGATGTGTGCCTTGTAGATGGTGGATAGGTTTTGGGGAGTCAGGAGGTGAGTTACTTGCCGCAGAATTCCTAGCCTCTGACCTGCTCTTGTAGCCACTGTGTTTATGTGGTGAGTCCAGTTGAGTTTCTGGTCAATGGTAACCCCAAGGATGTTGACAATGGGAGGATTCAGTGATGGTCACACCATTGAATGTCAAAGGACGATGGTTAAATTCTCTCTTATTGGTGATGGTCATTGCCTGGCATTTGTGTGGCACGAATGTTACTTGCCACTTGTCAGCCCAAGCCTGGATATTGTCCAGATCTTGTTGCATTTGAACAGAAACTGCTTCGGTATCTGAGGAGTCGCGAATGGTGATCTGCTCGTTTATCTCATTGCTGTTTGTGGGATCTTGCTGTGTGCAAAGTTGGCTGCCGCGTTTCCAATGTTACAGCAGTAACTACACATCACAAGTACCTTGTGTCCTCCTGAGGTCAGGGTGGCTACCATAGCAATATAGGTCCTTTATTTGTTGCAAACAGATAAAAGTTGGCTCCCACAGATCCTTGCATGACAACAATGACTAAACTTCAAAAAATGTGTCATTGGCTTCAAAGCTTCTCATAACTTATCTGGGATAAGTTATGAGAAGCTGGCTAGGGAAATGTTCCCCTTCAGGGACTCTGTATTGAATGATAAAGGAAAATCAATTTCCATTCATTATGACTGAAAGAGTTTGCTATCTCTGTGATGCTGTTATGTACTCACCGCATGCACAGGTCACCAGGCTCATAGCCACTTAGTCTACTTCCTCGTGGATTCATGTTTCCCAACCTTCTATCACCCTGAACTCCCAACGATTCCTGTAACTCCTTATCTCGTTACCTACCATAATGGCCCAAATAAATCGCACTGAGCTACATTTATTATTGCCGGGTAAGCAAAAGGCAGATGCCACTTTGTGCACAGCTAGAGCCCTCACAGTCCGCGGCCTAGTGGTATTATCGCTACAATGTTAATCCAGAAATCCTGCTAATGTTCTGGGCAAGAAGTTTAACAACACCAGGTTGAAGTCCAACAGGTTTATTTGGTAGCAAAAGCCACACAAGCTTTCGGAGCTCAGCTCCGAAAGCTTGTGTGGCTTTTGCTACCAAATAAACCTGTTGGACTTTAACCTGGTGTTGTTAAACTTCTTACTGTGTTTACCCCAGTCCAACGCCGGCATCTCCACATCATGTTCTGGGCACCCAGGTTCGAATCCAACCACAGCAGAGGGTGGAATTTGAATTCAATAAAAAACACCTGGAATTAAGAATTTACTGACGACCATGAAACCATTGTCGATCGTCGGAAAAACCCATCTGGTTCACTAATGTCCTTTCGAGGAAGGAAATCTGGTCTGGCCTACATGTGACTCCAGAGCCACGGCAATGTGGTTGACTCTCAACTGCCCTCGGGCATCTAGGGACAGGCAATAAATGCTGGCCAGCCAGCGACGCTTGTGTCCCACAAATGAAGGAAAGAATGCTGCATTAGACAGAAGCAGCATCTAAAGCTGCAGCTGGTTCTGTTGAGTTAGCGCGTGTTTACAGCTGATAGAAACAGCTTCGTCTGATAGGCTAGACACTCGTCACATGTGGCTAGCTGGGAATCCAGATGTCAATAATTGCATTCTGATTTGTAATGGTAAAGTCGTCTTAGCATCAGATGACCATAGGGTGTGACTGGCGGTGATTTAACCTGAGGATCAGCACACCTCAGGCAAGGGGCGAGGTGGAGAAGGTGGGGCCTTCATGAATAACCTCAGCCAATGCAGGAATTGAACCCGCACTGTTGACATCAACTCTGCATCACAAATTAGCTGTCCAGCCAACTGAGCCCCAATGATCCATTGAATCGCTACAGTGCTGAAGGAGGCCATTCAGCCCATCAAGTCTGCACCAACCACAATCCCACCCAGGCCCTATCCCCGTCACCCCACATATCTACCCCGCTAATCCCTCTAACCTACTCATCCTAGGACACTAAGTTGCAATTTAGCATGGCCAATCAACCCAGCCCACACATCTCTGGACTGGGGGAGGAAACCGGAGCACCCGGAGGAAACCCACGCAGACACGGGGAGAACGTGCAGACTCCACACAGACAGTGACCCAAGCCAGGAATCGAAGCCGGATCCCTGGAGCAATGAGGCAGCAGTGCTAACCACTGCGCCACCGTGCCACCCCAGGGCTTGTAACGGCACAATGAGCAATGGACAGCTGGCTTTGGGTCATGTGATCTTGATGCCTGTGTTTAAAGGAATGTCAGAATTTTAGCCTTTTTTGTGCACTTGTTGAGAGGAAAAGCAGAGAATGTCAATTGACTTTGAATGTTAGGGCTGCTTAGTTGGTCACTGACCAGTGAAATAAATAATCATACGTCTGAAGTACATTTGCCTGGATTATAAAGTTTATTTATTGTCACAAGTAAGCTTACATTAACACTGCAGTGAAGTTACTGTGAAAATCCCCTAGTCGCCACACCTGTTCGGGTACACTGAGGGAGAATTTAGCACGGCCAATGCACCCTAACCAGCACGCCTTTCGGACTGTGGGAGGAAACTGGAGCACCCGGAGGAAACCCACGCAGACACAGGGAGAACGAGCATGTGTAAGAGGTTCTACAAATAGTGCCAAACAATGGCACCATAGCCACAGCTATGATGAGACAGCAATTCTATTGAACGACACTGAAATAACATTATTCAACCGTCCACCTGAAGTTTTACCCCTCCTCACAGACAGATTGGCTCACACCTGGAGCAACCTCTTGGTTGCCTAATTATGATTTTGATACAGCAATTACTGCTGTTAATGCTCCATCACCAAATTCTCACACAGCGCCTGATGGGTCATTACCTTGCTCTCTCACGCATCTCCAAACCATCTGAAAAACCTCATTGCAAAAACAATGAGAGAGAGAGAGAGCGGGTCAGTGTTTGCGCTCTGCACCAGGGATCAACACGAAGCAAGGTTGCAGAGGTGGGGGCAATAAAATAAAGTACATTTAAACAGAAATTCACACAAGGACAACAGAGGTTGGAATAATAAAGCCATTAGCTAAGTGTGGAAATGTCACTGGCTCCAAGGCCAGATTAACATACTGAAATTAGTTTTTGACTTATTGAATTAACTGAGTTAAGGATCACAGCAGGGCAAGTTCAAAGAAAGCCTATCAAGGGATAAGTTGGCTATAACTATTGTCAAAGAGCAGGGTGCATTAAATAAATTGTTCACATTATTCTTTTGAACTGGAGCCGGGAGAACGCCAGGGTCTGTTTATCTTCATTCAGGTAGACATGTGTGGTCAGAAATTAGATCTGGAGAAATTCGGTGAATTAAACACTGTGGGCGGCACGGTAGCACGGTGGTTAGCACTGCTGCTTCACAGCTCCAGGGACCCGGGTTCGATTCCCGGCTTGGGTCACTGTCTGTGTGGAGTTTGCACATTCTCCTCGTGTCTGTGTGGGTTTCCTCCGGGTGCTCCGGTTTCCTCCCACAGTCCAAAGATGTGCGGGTTAGGTTGATTGGCCATGCTAAAAAATTGCCCTTAGTGTCCTGGGATGCGTAGGTTAGAGGGATTAGTGGGTAAATATCTAGGGATATGGGAGTAGGGCCTGGGTGGGATTGTGGTCGGTGCAGACTCGATGGGCCGAATAGCCTCTTTCTGTGCTGTAGGGATTCTAAGATCTAGTTCTAAGACCGGGAAGAAATGTCTAAAGGCATGGGGCACCTCCCAGCGTCTTAAGGAAATCATTGTTGGGTTTTGGTAAATGCTGCATGCGGGAGCAGTGTCTGGACCTGGGCTTGCAGCCATGGTGGCACAGTAGTTAGCACTGCTGCCTCACAGCGCCAGGGGCCCGGGTTCAATTCCCATCTTGGGTCACTGTCACGTTCTCCCCATATCTGCGTGGGTTTCCTCCAGGGTGCTTCGGTTTCCTCCCACAGTCCAAAAGACATGCTGATTAAGTGCATTGGCCATACTAAATTCTCCCTCAGTGTACCTGAACAGACGCCGGAGTGTGGCGACTAGGGGATTTTCACAGTAACTTCATTGCAGTGTTAATGTAAGCCTACCTGTGATACAAATAAAATAAAACTAAACCCTTCCATGGCCACTCTCCTCCCCATCTCTCTCACCTCCTCGAGCTTGATAAACATCTGAGAACTCTGCCTCTTGTACAAGTCTGTCTCCCTTTGCTTCACTACTGCTGGAGCTGTGGCTTCAGCTACCTCAGGCCTCAGCATTGGAATTCTGACACATCGGGGGGTTTTTCCAGCTACGCTCACTCCACAATTCCCGTGGTGGGCGGGACAGGAAAATTCTGCCTCAATCTCTCCACCTCTCTAACTCATTTTTCAGGCAATCCCTGAAATCTATGTTTTCGATGAAGCTTTTGTTAAACTGTCCTTTGCCGCGAGACTACTTTTTGCTCGATAACATTTCAGGGGATTGTTTCAGCAAAGGTGCTCATAGAATCATAGAAACCCTACAGTACAGAAAGAGGCCATTCGGCCCATCGAGTCTGCACCGACCACAATCCCACCCAGGCCCCACCCCCATATCCCTACACATTTTACCCACTAATCCCTCTAATCTACGCATCCCAGGACACTAAGGGGCAATTTTAGCATAGCCAATCAACCTAACCTGCACATCTTTGGACTGTGGGAGGAAACCGGAGCACCCGGAGGAAACCCACGCAGACACGAGGAGAATGTGCAAACTCCACACAGACAGTGACCCAAGCCGGGAATCGAACCCAGGTCCCTGGAGCTGTGAAGCAGCAGTGCTAACCACTGTGCCACCGTGCTATATAAATGCAAGTTGCTTTGCTCAACATATAACTTTAAACTTTATAAATCACCAACATACATTCTTTCAGATAAAGCTCGTCACAACATCGTGGACCAAAGGGCCTGTTCTGTGCTGTACTGTTCTATGTTCTATACATATTGGGAGGCGATGGCCTGGTGGTATTATTGCTAGACTATTAATCCAGAAACTCAGCTAATGTCCTGGGGACCTGGGTTCGAATCCCACCACAGCAGTTGGTGGAATTTGAATTCAGTAAAAGATAGAGTGGCACGTGGCAAAGTGATTAGCACTGCTGCCTCACAGCGCCAGGGTACCAGGTTCGATTCCCGGCTTGGGTCACTGTCTGTGTGGAGTTTGCACGTTCCCCCCGTGTCTGCGTGGGTTTCCTCCGGGTGCTCCGGTTTCCTCCCACGGTCTGAAAGACGTGCTGGTTAGGGTGGATTGACCCGGACAGGCGCCAGAGTGTGGCAACTAGGGGAATTTCACAGTAACTTCATTGCAGTGTTAATGTAAGCCTTACTTGTGACTAGTAAATCAACTTTAAATGTCTGGAATTAAGAATATACTAATGACAGCGAAACCATTGTCGATTGTTGGAAAAACCCATCTGGTTCACTCATGCCCTTTAGGGAAGGAAATCTGCCGCCCTTACCCGGTCTGGCCTACATGTAACTCCAGAGCTGCAGCAATGTGGTTGACTCTCAACTGCCCTCCAAGGGTAATTAGGGATGGGCAATAAATGCTGACCAACCAGCGACACCCATATCCCACAAATGAATTAAAAAATATCTGGTATTGCTGTAAATGGCATGCAACACTCAAGGCCTTGCTATGTGAGGGCACCCCACTGTGATAGATAGAACGCACATCGTTGGAAGCCTTTGAGCAGTGAGATTGGATTGTAGGATTAAATTCTGCAATGCTGCACTGCCAACACAGGGCTACTCTCACACGATGTGCTGCAGATAATGATTGGCTCGGGTTCCTATTCCAAATCATTTCTCAGCAACCTTCTCTTGCACGATAATCCTGCAGCCTTAATTCTCCGAGCCGCCCTTGAACAGAACATCCCCGTGGCAGCACCAAATTGTGGGATTATCCTTCATATAACTTTCACCAAAGGTAAATATCATGGCTCATATTGTCCAACAAGGGCCTTACAGCACACTGGCCTCTCTGCTTCACTGTCTTATCAAACTATCGTGAGGGTGGGGGGAAAACCTACTGGATTGGCTGAAATCAGCCATCTTGGCATGGACAGAGTTACACCCAGGGTCCACATGGGCACTCTTTGATTTTGATTTGATTTGATTTGATTTGATTTATTATTGCCACATGTATTAGTATACAGTGAAAAGTATTGTTTCCTGCGCTCTGCAGACAAAATATACCGTTCATAGAGAAGGAAAGGAGAGAGTGCAGAATGTAGTGTTACAGTCATAGCTAGGGTGTAGAGAAAGATCAGCTTAATGCGAGGTAGGTCCATTCAAAAGTCTGACAGCAGCAGGGAAGAAGCTGTTCTTGAGTCAATTGGTACATGACCTCAGACTTTTATATCTTTTTCCCGACGGAAGAAGGTGGAAGAGAGAATGTCCAGGATGCGTGGGGTCCTTAATTATGCCGGGTGCTTTTCCGAGGCAGCGGGAAGTGTAGACAGAGTCAATGGATGGGAGGCTGGTTTGCGTGATGGACCTGGCTTATTTCACAACCCTTTGTAGTTCCTTGCGGTCTTGGGCAGAGCAGGAGCCATACCAAGCTGTGATACAACCAGAAAGAATGCTTTCTATGGTGCATCTGTAAAAGTTGATGAGAGTCGTAGCTGACATGCCAAATTTCCTTAGTCTTCTGAGAAAGTAGAGGCATTGATGGGCTTTCTTAACTATCGTGTCAGCATGGGGATAAATTCCAGGATAAGGAAGAGTTTGTATCGACTCTGGGGAGGGGTGGGGTGGTGGGGGGGGGGGGGGGGGGTTGGCGAAGGGGGGGCAGATTAAATGGGTGAGAAGCCTTGGTGATATGGAGGACTGTACCTGAGCTGACTGGCGCGTCTCATTGTCTGTTTTCTCATCTTTGTCCTTTATTGAAGGTGTGGAAATAAGAGCCAGTAATTTGATGTCAGCTCTTGATTGTGTGAGAGATCTGAGATATTTTTGCAATAGATTAATTCTCCCGTTGCACAGAGTGACTTTCACAGGTGTAACTGAAATAGCTGCCTTACTGAAATTGTATCTGTTACTGGAAAGTCCTGACTGATATTAATGAGGATATCTATCCGAGGTCAAATTGCAGTGACTGGGCAGTCGCATGGACAGCAAATATAATAAGTTAAGGTGACATTTAATAGAAGTGTCCAAATTTTAGAAGAGTTATGTTGGGGTCGATAGAGAGAAACTGCTTCCAATGGTCAGTATCAAGAGGACAGAGATTTCAGATAATTTACAAATAAATGGATGTTTCTTCTCATTTCCCATATCCCTTCCAGACTCCTTATCCTTTATTGTCCTTAGGGGTGGCACGGCGACACAGGGCTGCTTCACGGTGCCAGGGACCCGGGTTCGATTCCCAGCTTGGGTCACTGTCTGTGCGGAGTTTGCACATTCTCCCCGTGTCTGCGTGGGTTTCCTCCGGGTGCTCCGGTTTCCTCCCACAGTCTGAAAGACGTGCTGGTGAGGTACATTGGCCGTGCTAAATTCTCCCTCAGTGTACCCGAACAGGCGCCGGAGTGTGGCGACTAGGGGATTTTCACAGTAACTTCATTGCAGTGTTAAGGTAAGCCTACTTGTGACACTAATAAATAAACAAATAACCTGTTGTTGATCGACACTGGCCATATCCATCCTTGATTGAGTTCGCATGTCTGTGTGACCCAATGGCCTCACATACTAAAAACGCTCAGATTATGCACAATGAGATTGATGTCAGTTACCTCTGGAATAATCGTACAACAGCACCCTACACATCAAGCTTAAAACTCTACAAATGACCAAAGTTACTGGCTGGGATTTTCCAGCCATTCAGGCCAGCAGGGTCTTCCAATCCTGCCAATGGCACACCCCCCCCCCCCCCCGCCACAGGTTCCCCAGCAGTGAGGGGTGCCTTCAACAGGAAACCCCGTTGCCAATGGTGGGACCAGAAGATCCCACCGCTGGCAGCCAATGGCAGGCCATCTCTGCCACAGCAAATCCCAGAGCAGGTTGCCTGGAAAATCCCGCCAATATTTGTGTTGGTTTTGGAAGATCCCTCGTGCCCACTTTCAGAACTGGTTACCCCCACCCAGCCCAGAGCAACCAAAACTCAGAGATTCCAATAGATTCAACCTCAGGGCAGAAAAATGGTGATGAAATCCTATTCCTTACAGGGTTTGGATATCAAGGAAGTACTTAAATGATGAAATTTACATATACATCAGTGCTGTAATGTAGGAATGATGCATTGTGGATTCATAATTTTAATTCAGTTTTCGTCTTTGTTTTTGATATCCTGATTAACATTTCTTTGTTACCTGCCGAATTTGTTCATCTATTTTTCCTAGAATCATAGAATCCTACAGTGCAGAAGGAGGCCATTCGGTCCATCGAGTCTGCACCGACCACAATTCCACCCAGGCCCTTTCCCCATAACCCAACATATTTACCCTGCCAATCTCCCGACACTAAAGGGCAATTTAGCATGACCAATCCACCTAACCCGCACATCTTTGGAGTGTGGGAGGAAACCCGAGCACCCGGAGGAAACCCATGATGACATGGGGAGAACGTGCAAACTCCACACAGACAGTGACCCGAGCTGGGAATTGAACCCGGGTCCCTGACGCTGTGAGGCAGCAGTGCTAACCACGTTTGCATGTTTCTAACCTAATTACTTAACCTAATCACATAGGCCCGGTTTTTCCAGTCCCATCGGCGGCCCAGTCAGTGGGACTGGACGATCTTGGTGGCTGGCAGGGCTGGAAAATCCTGCCCTTTGTCTGTGTCTTTGAATTTTCCGCTGCAGGGTCACATTGCAATCTATCCTTCAGAACTGGACGGGGAAACGTGAGGAGAAATTGTTTCACACAGTCGCCAGAATTCTACCACCTCCGGATTCGGAGCGGGCGAGGGGCAGACAACGGAAATGTCCATTGACCTCCGGACGGGAATTTCCGGTCTCGCTCGAGCAAGGCCATGATATCCCGCCCAGTGAGCTGTTGTGATCTGGAATGCAGGATGAACGGGTGCCGGAAGCAGATTCAATACTAAAAGGGAATTGGATAAATACTTGAAAGAAAATTCATTCGTGGAGCGCAAGGGGAAACAGCAGGAGGGGAGTGGACCCAAAGAGCCGGCACGGGCACGCAGGGCGGGGTTCTCCAGTCTTGCCCGTGGCACAGTACAGCAGGAAATGTTGCTGTTCCAGCCAAAACTCCATTCACTCTCTCCGAAAATCCCAGCCGTGAACAAGGATGGAAAATTTCAGCAGTGGGGCGGGATTTTCCATCGCTTCCCTTGGGCAGGTTCCGAGGCAACGAGACGGGCAAATCATGCAAAACGGCACAGCAATCGGCGGGGCTGGGAGATCCTGCTAGCCAACAATGGTGCGCTGTCTCGTGGCAGAATTGATGTGGAGATGCCGGCGTTGGACTGGGGTAGGGCACAGTAAGAAGTCTCACAACACCAGGTCACCGTCCAACAGGTTTATTTGGAATCACGAGCTTTCGGAGCGCTGCTCCTTCATCAGGTGAGTGATGCAGCGCTCCGAAAGCTCGTGAGACTTCTTGCCAGAAAACATGCCCCAGTGGGAGGGGAAGTGGTGGGTTTTGGGCAAGAAAATCCCACACCTGCTTATGTAAAATGCTGTGAGAGGCAATGATTGAGATGGTTAAAACCAAGACAACCACATTGGCAGTGTTGGCACAGTGTGGCACGGATATTGTGATCAGTTAAGCATCACGGCATGGTGGCACAGTGGTTAGCACTGCTGCCTCACAGCGCCAGGGACCCGGGTTCAATTCCCGGCTTGGGTCACTGTCTGTGTGGAGTTTGCACATTCTCCCCGTGTCTGTGTGGGTTTCCTCCGGGTGCTCCGGTTTCCTCCCACAGTGCAAAGATATGCAGGTTAGGTTGATTAGCCATGCTAAGTTGCCCCTTAGTGTCAGGGGTCTAGCGAGGGCTATATGCAGGGTAAGTGGCTGGGTGGGATTGCTGTTGGTGCGGACTCAATGGGCCGAATGGCCTCCTTCTGCACTGTAGGGATTCTATGATTTCCTTTCGCAACAACAGGATTTTTTAAAGTGCTTTGCAGAAGATTTAAGTATGATTACTGCTGTACTGTGCAACGAAGGGAGCACTAGTTTGTGCACAGCAAGAGTCCAGAAGTAGCAATGAGATAATGGCCTGATGTTCTGTTTTGGTGAAGGTGGTTGAGGG
Source organism: Mustelus asterias (assembly GCF_964213995.1). Classification (NCBI taxonomy): domain Eukaryota; kingdom Metazoa; phylum Chordata; class Chondrichthyes; order Carcharhiniformes; family Triakidae; genus Mustelus; species Mustelus asterias. The sequence continues at coordinate 6,570,256 of NC_135811.1, read as the reverse complement.
TTGAATGTTGATCAGGACACAGGGGACAAACCCCCTGCTCTATTTTCACTTGTAACCTGGGATCTTTTATATCCACCTGAGAAGGCAAACTGGTTTAGCATCTCATCTGAAAGATGGCACCATTGGCAGTACAGCACTCGGTGAGTACTGCACTGGGAATGTCAACCCAGATTTTGCACTCAGGTTTCTGAAGTGCTAGAGGGAGGAAGCACTCACAACATTTAACCAACATTTAGATGAGTGCTTGAAAGGCCGCAGCGTACACGGCTACGGACCAAGTGCTGGAAAATGGGATAGGTGCTTGTAGTCCAAGGATGATTGGCCATGCTAAATTGCCCCTTAGTGTCAAGGGGGTTAGCAGGGTAAATATGTGGGGTTTTGGGAAAGGGCCTGGGTGGGATTGCTGTCAGTGCAGACTCGATGGGCCGAATGGCCTCCTTCTGCACTGTAGATTCGATGATTCTATTCTATGGTTGGCGCAGACAAGATGGGCCAAAAGGCCTCCTGCTGTGCTGTAATGAGGATTTGTAGGGCTGTGGGGAAAAGGTGGGGGAATGGGGCTCACGACATTGCTCTTGCAGAGAGCCAGCAGGCATCGACTGGCCAAATGGTCTTCTTCTGTGCTGTCACCATTCTATGATTCTATTTAGCTCTAAGTGAGCAATGTTTTACACTTGTTATATTACAGTGCAGCTGCCGTTATTGGCTGGCAGCATATTGAATTTAACTCATTCTGTAATTATCCGGGCAGCTCCGTGTGATGGTGACTTGCGGACAGAAGAGGATTGCACGGCCGGCTAACCACGTTCCTTCACTCATGTTGTTTATAATGGTGCAGCAACATTTTGATAAGATCCCACTCAGCTAACACTGCTCAATGATTCGGAGTAGTAATGTAATTGGCTTCATAATTACAATCAACATTTATTGTCATATCTTTAGGAGCAATTAGCTAACGCAGCATAATGAAATTACAACACAAGACAGAAACAGGATGAGGCCATTCAGCCCTTTGAGCCTGTGCTACCATTCAACTAGATCAGAGCTTTATATCCTCACTTCTTTAATTTGATTTTTGATTTTATTTGATTTATTATTGTCATGTGTATTAACATACAGTGAAAAGTATTGTTTCTTGCGCGCTATACAGACAAAGCATACCGTTCATAGGGAAGGAAAGGAGTGAGTGCAGAATGCTGTGTTACAGTCATAGCTAGGGTGTAGAGAAAGATCAACTTAATGCAAGGTAGGTCCATTCAAAAGTCTGACAGCAGCAGGGAAGAAGCTGTTCTTGAGTCGGTTGGCACGTGACCTCAGACTTTTGTATCTTTTTCCCGATGGAAGAAAGTGGAAGAGAGAATGTCCGGGGTGCGTGGGGTCCTTAATTATGCTGGCTGCTTTGCCGAGGCAGCGGGAAGTGTAGACAGAGTCAGTGGATGGGAGGCTGGTTTGCGTGATGGATTGGGCTACATTCACGACCTTTTGTAGTTCCTTGCGGTCTTGGGCAGAGCAGGAGCCAGACCAAGCTGTGATATAACCAGAAAGAATGCTTCCTATGGTGCATCTGTAATAGTTGGTGAGAGTTGTAGCTGACATGCCAAATTTACTTAGTCTTCTGAGAAAGTAGAGGCGTTGGTGGGCTTTCTTAACTATAGTGTCGGCATGGGGGGACCAGGACAGGTTGTTGGTGATCTGGACACCTAAAAACCTGAAGCTCTCAACCCTTTCTACTTCGTCCTTGTTGATGTAGACAGGGACGTGTTCTCCTTTACGCTTCCGGAAGTCGATGACGACCTCATCTTCATCTGTACTTTATCTGTATCTTTAACCCTCGATACTCAGTCGGTGGTTCGCCCGCATGCCTCCAGGTTAGTAAGTTCTGAGTTCAAGTCTCACACATTCATGGCTGAGAGCAGCCACTCACCGCGGTACAGCACTGGGGGAATGCTGCACTTGTCAGAGGTGCTGCATTATAAATGCAAGTCTTTATTTAACCAGTTTCAAATGCACGCCTACCTGTGCTATACAGCAATATGTCAATGTATCCACCACTGTACCATATTATTAGGATGGGTTGAAATTCCTAGTTAAAGTTTATTTATTAGTAGCAAGTAGGCACTGCAATGAAGTTAGTGTGAAAATCCCCGAGTCACCACATTCAGGTGCCTGTTCGGGTTCACTGAGGGAGACTTTAGCACGGCCAATGCACCCTAACCAGCATTTCTTTGGACTGTGGGAGGAAACCGGAGCACCCGGAGGAAACCCACGCAGACACGGGGAGAACGTGCAAACTCCACACAGACAGTGACCCAAACCGGGAATCGAACCCGTGTCCCTGACGCTGTGAGGCAGCAGTGCTAACCACTGTGCCCCCGTGCACACAATAGTTCTCATTTTCATTACCGGCAATTGGGGGGGAGGGGGGGGTGAGTTGTGTCAGTCGGAGGGTCCAATCCATTCTGTGCGCCTCGTTGCCTCATTATTGCCAAACTCTGGGCCCCAAATATCCCAGATGAGCACTCGGGCAGCTCCAACCCAACACAATGGGCAGGTCCCACAGCGTATGCCACCTCCCCCACCACTACACACCCCCGTCATTTTGTTTCCTTTTCAGATTTCCTTTTTTTCTCTTGGTTTTGCTTTCTTACGGCAGCACACTCGCCCTCAGCACATCTCCTTTAAATTTATTTTTTCTCTTGCCCCATCGCCAATCCTTTTGGCATCTGTCATTTACTCGCTCCTGTCTTCCATCCTATCACAGGCCTTCCTGTGTTGTCCCATTTCCCACCTGCCCCTTGCTCTAAACCGATGACATTTCCACCTTGACCCAGCTCTGAGGGAAGTTCACAAACCTGAAACAATGGGGCTGGATTATGTAACCATCACTGAATCCCCCATTGTCAGCAGCCTTGGGGTTACCATTGACCAGAATCTCAACTGGACTCACCACATAAACACAGTGACTACAAGAGCAGGTCAGAGGCTAGGAATACTGCAGTGAGTAACTCACCTCCTGACTCCCCAAAGCCTGTCCACCATCTACAAGGCACAAGTCAGGAGCGTGATGGAATACTCCCCACTTGTCTGGATGGATGAGCTCCAGCAACACTCAAGAAGCTTGACACCATCCAGGATAAAGCAGCCCGCTTGATTAGCACCACCAAGCCACTCACCATCCTTGTTGGAAATATATCGCCGTTCCTTCACTGTCACTGGGTCAAAATCCTGGAATTCAGCATTGTGGGTCAACCCACAGAACATGGACTGCAGCGATTCAAGAAGGCAGCTCACCACCACCTTCTCAAGGGCAACTAGGGATGGGCAATAAATGCTGGCCAGCCAGCGATGCCCATGTCCCACGAATGAATTTTTAAAAATACACTGACAGCAGGTTCCCTGTAACCCTGCCTAAGTGTCGGGGCTATGAGCCCACCTGTGCTTAACCAGCTTTCCTCCATTTAATTTCTTGGGTGACGGCCCTCGAGTTAGCGTGAGGTAGGATTTCCATCTGCCTCCAGGAGCAAGAACCAGCTGCCAGCCAATCGGAAGCCAGCAGCTTTGCATGCCATCAGCGCCAGCTGGAGCAGTGGTCATTGGCGGTACTGCAGGTCGGCCCAGGAGGTGGCATTCAGCGATGGACTCCGACATTCAGATACATCCAGGATCTGACTGGGGCCGGGCTTGATGCAAACACAGGGATAGGCAATTCAAGCTTCGCGCCTGCTCCGCCATTCAATCACATCATGGCTGATCTCTCCCTGCTCTCAAATCCACCTCCTTACTTGTTCCTCATGTCTCTTTAACCCGTTTTAAAAAAATCAGAAATATATCTATCTCCTTGAAACCATTCAACGATTCAGACTCCACCGCGCTATGGGACAGTGAGTTCCACAAATTCGCCACCCTCTGAGAAATAGTTCCTCCTCATCTCAGTTTTAAATCTACTGCCTCTCAACCTATACCTGTGACCTCTTGTTCCAGATTGCCCCACAAGAGGAAACATTTGGTCTACATTTACTTTATCAATCCCTTTTAAAATTTTATATACCTCGATCAGATCCCTTCTCATCCTTCTAAACTCCAGCGAGTACAAGCCCAAACTATTCAATCTCTCCTCATACGTCAACCCTTTCATTCCCGGAATCAATCTGGTGAATCTCCTCTGAACTGCCTCCAATGCCGCAACATCCTTCCTCAAATAACAAGACCCAAACTGGACACAATACTCCAGACGTGGTCTCACCAACACCCTGTACAATTGCAAAAACACTTCTCTACTTTTATACTCCAGTCCTTTCACAACAAATGCTAACATTCCATTTGCCTTTTTTATTCCATGCTGCACCTGCATACCGATTTCTGCAATTATAGTGTCAGAGAGGTTTGCAGCATGGAAACAGGGCCTTCGGCCCAACTTGTCCATGCTGCCCTTTTTTTTATTTTAAAACCCCTAAGCCCGCATTTGGCCCATATCCCTCTATACCCATCGTACCCATGTAACTATCTAAATGCTTTTTAAAAGATAAAATTGTACCCGCCTCCACTACTACCTCTGGCAGCTTGTTCCAGACACTCAACACCCTCTGTGTGAAAAAATTGCCCCTCTGGACACTTTTGTATCTCTCCCCTCTCATCTTAAACTTATGCCCTCTAGTTTTAGACTCCCCTACCTTTGGGAAAAGATATTGACTATCTACCTTGTCTATGCCCCTCATTATTTTATAGACCTCTATAAGGTCACCCCTCAGCCTCCTACGCTCCAAAGAAAAAAGTCCCAGTCTTTTCAGCCTCTCCTTATAACTCAATCCATCAAGTCCCGGTAGCATCCTAGTAAATCTTTTCTGCACCCTTTCTAGTTTAATAATATCCTTTCTATAATAGGGTGACCAGAATTGCACACAGTATTCCAAGTGTGGCCTTACCAATGCCTTGTACAACTTCAACAAGACATCCCAACTCCTGAATTCAATGTTCTGACCGATGAAACCAAGCATGCTGAATGCCTTCTTCACCACTCTGTCCACCTGTGACTCCACTTTCAAGGAGCTATGAACATGTACCCCCCAGATCTCTTTGTTCTGTAACTCTCCCCAATGCCCTACCATTAACTGAGTAAGTCCTGCCCTGGTTCAATCAACCAAAATGCATCACCTCGCATTTGTCTAAATTAAACTCCATCTGCCATTCGTCAGCCCACTGGCCCAATTGATCAAGATCCCGTTGCAATTGGAGATAACCTTCCTCACTGTCCACTATGCCACCACTCTTGGTGTCATCTGCAAACTTACTAACCATGCCTCCTATATTCTCAACCAAATCATTAATATAAATGACAAATAACAGTGGGCCCAGCACTGATCCCTGAGGCACACCGCTGGTCACAGGCCTCCAGTCTGAAAAACAACTCTCTACAACCACCCTCTGGCTTCTGTCAAGAAGCCAATTTTGTATCCATTTAGATACCTCACCCTGGATCCCGTGAGATTCAACTTTATGCAACAACCTACCATGCGGTACCTTGTCAAAGGCCTTGCTAAAGTCCATGTAGACAACATCAACTGCACAAATTCATGAACACGGACATCCAGATCCCTCTTCCCAGGTTCATTGTGAACCTGCTTTCCATTTAGGTAATAATTTGCCTTTCTATTTTTTCTGCCAAAATGGTTAACCTCACACTTATCCACATTAAACTGCATCTGTCAAAAGTTGTCCCATTCTCCTAGCCTATCTATATCCGTCTGTAAAATCTTTATATCCTCTTCACTGCCAGCTTTCCCACCTATTTTAGTATCATCTGCAAATTTTGCAATGCTACACTCTGTCAGTCAGCCAATCCTTTATCCAATCCAGTACTCTACCCTCAATCCCCTGTGATCTCACCGTCTGGATCAGTCTTTCATGCGGCACCTTGTCAAATGCCTTCTGAAAGTCTAGACATACCACATTTACAGGTTCCTCATTATCCACCTTGCTGGTTATGGCCTCAAAGAACGCAGGCAAGTTTGTACGATACAACAAAACCAAAGCAAAATGATGCAGATGCTGGAATCTGAAACAAAAAGAGAAAGTGCAGGAAATACTCAGCAGGTCTGACAGCATCTGTGGGGAGAGAAACAGAGGGAGGGATTTTCCACCTCTTCGCCTCTTCCCCCTGCTACGTGCGGCATGTTTCCCGGTGGCAGAAGCAGGAAACTCCCATCCAGTATTAACGTTCCAGGTCTGTGGCCTTTCATCAGAGGGGAGGATGGGAGAAAGAATAAGTCTCTGAGAGGACGGAGGGCAGGAGAGATTAAAGCACCGAAGATTCCAGGTTTTACAGTCACGCGGTGTGATAATGGGAGTGGGGCAGATTGGACAGCTCTTCCAAAGGGCTAGCACAGACATGATGGGCTGAAAGGCCTCCTTTGAGCTCTATGATTCTATGAAAATTTGTACAGCAGCCTATCTGAGTTATGATCGGTATTACCCATCTGCTCACCTTGTTTAAAGCAGCGGCCTATCATGGTGGACCAGCAGAACATTGAATGCAGTAAAACTGGATTTGCATCGTGGTTTACCAGCCTGACACTGACACCAGTTCCACTAGTGATGCAGTCCTGGGGCACAAGCACTGGGTAATTTCATGGTGTTGGAAGAGCATGTTCCCACCTCAGGGAGGTGGACTCTGCCTGTCATTGAGATGTCACTTCCTGTCAGTGGGGATTGGAATTGGAATGCCGTCTGTCCCTCGTTCTCATTCTGGGACCTGGTCTGTCCAGTCCAGATTGAGGGGGGTAAAGGCTTTGTCTCTGTAATGGGCATTGAGCAATGCTGTGTATTGTCTCCTAGCAAGTTCATCCCAAGACCTCAGCTGGCAAAGTCCGTGAGTGGGCTCAGTGGGGAGTGTGTGTTAACTCCCTCAACCTAACAAACACAGGGCACAATGTAACCATGGTAACCGTTTACCACCGGGATAGTGTCCAGGGTTGTTTTCCCAACAGGCAGTTGGGGATTTCTATTTATATGCAAACCATAATCCTCTTGCCCCCTTCAATCTCTCTTCACTGTCTCTCTCCCTCTCTTTTCCTCTCCTTTGACTCCCCTTCTCTCTTTCCATCTCTCCTTTCCTCACTTTCTTCCTGTCTCCTTTTCTGCCTCCCTCCCTCCTAATGTCTCTCTCTCTTTCCATCTCTACTTTTCTCACTCTCTCTTTCTGTCTCTCTCTCCTCTGTCCTTCCACACTTTGGGAGGAATTTTACCATCCCGCAGTGCAGACCATGTAAAGGTCCTCGGGCGGGGATTTTCCGGTTTTGGGGCGAGTGCGGTGGGAACTGCGCCTCCATTTCTCTGTCTTTCCCCCATCGGTTTCTGTCCTGCTGTCTCTCCTTTCTCCCTCTCCTTCTTCTCTATCCCTTTCTCTATTTCCCTCTCTGCGTTCCCTCCCCTGCCCCTCGTCTCCACTCTCTGCACTATGTAGCACGTCTCCATTACAATGGAAGAAGACAGCAGGCATGTTATCTTTCGCCTAATTAAGTTTTGGAAATGCCTTTTAAAAGACAATTATAAAAAATCAGCATTATTTGAAAACAGCAGGTGTCCTTTTTTTGAGTAATATGTAAATTCCACGGTGGAAGCGATGGAAATATTTCTGACTGTATGAAGCTCTCAGCTGTGATGTGTGATAACTTATTAATTAAACAATAATTATAGGTCATTTAAAATTGGATGTTTATAACGTATTCTGTGCTTAAAGAGAATCAAACAAATGAACCTTAAGGGTTCACTGTTGACTGCACTGATAACATTATTATTATTAGGATTAAAGATATTCCCGTCTCTTGTGCTGTCTTGTTACCCAATGTCAGTGCGGTTTAACTGCTGTGCCCAATGTGTCACGGAGTCAGACAAAGCAGGAAAATCCCAGTCACAGCCTCAGTAACCCTTCCTATCCTGAGTCAGCTAATCTGAAGGGGAAACATTCCCAACATCATCCTTCTCCTTGGGAATTCTCTGAGACCAAGCCAGAAATTCCATAACCTTGGTGCAATATTTGTCCTCCACATGGGCTTTTGATTAGAATTTTTGATTTGATTTATTATTGTCGCATGTATTAACATACAGTGAAAAGTATTGTTTCTTGCGCGCTATACAGACAAAGCATACCGTTCATCGAGAAGGAAATGAGAGAGTGCAGAATGTAGTGTTACAGTCATAGCTAGGGTGTAGAGAAGGATCAACTTAATGCAAGGTAGGTCCATTCAAAAGTCTTTTATTTTCTGTTACTCTATTTTTCTTTTTTCTTTTTATTTTATAGAAGGTTTTTATTTCCATTCATTCTCAGAACGTGGGCATCGTTCACAAGACCAGCATTTGGTGCCAATCCCAAATTGCGCTTGAACCGAGTGGCTTGCTCAGCCAGTTGCGGGGCAGTTAAGAGTCAACCACATCGGCTGATGACCCCTTCCATCACTTTGCTGATGTTTGGAGAGGAAACTGATGGGGCGGTAATTGGCTGGGTTGGATTTGTCCTGTTTCATGTGTACAGGACATGGAATCATAGAATCCCTACAGTGCAGAAGGAGACCATTCAGCCCATCGAGTCTGCACCGACCACAATCCCACCCAGGCCTTATCCCCATAACCTTACTGATTTACTCTGACACTAAGGGCCAAATTAGCATGGCCAATCAACCTCGCCTGAACATCTTTGGCCTGTGGGAGGAAACCGGAGCACCCAGAAGAAACCCACGCAGACACAGGGAGAACGTGCAAACTCAACACAGACAGTGACCCAAGCTGGGAATCGAACCCGGGTCTCTGGAATTGTGAGGCAGCAGTGCTGACCACTGTGCCACCATGCCGCCATACCTGGGCAGTTTATCACATTGCCAGATAGATGCCAAAAATCCAGGGCTGCCTGGATTCTATGATTCCATGTCCTGGTTGACAGTCCAGAACAAAGCTCTAGTTTGGCACATTACACCGCTTCAGGGAGGAGGAGATGGTGTGACGATCCTTTCCCCAGGCGATGGACAGAGTGGTGGAGAGTCTGGGGCAGAGGGAATTGGACATTCTGCGATGGATTGAAATCTTCTCGTTCCTTCAGCTTTCTAACATCTTTTTGAAATGATTTGTCCGTTTATTGTAAATCAGAGCAGCTGATTCACCAATTGAGTGAAGGAGAGTGAAAAGTCAGCTTTCATCGTTATGTAGTCTTCAGAATTACATTGAGGACAGAGTTCAAACTTCAGTGTTTATCTACTGAGGTATTTGAGTCTGAGTGAACATTTATAACTGTCTTATATCTATCAAATAAGAGGAAGATTGGCAAACGTGGGGACAACATCTGGAGCAAGTTGCTTCTCACAAACTGTGACTCATACTCCAGTCTTTACAATATTAACATCAAATGATTGATGTTTGGAAAGGTTTTCTTTATATAGCTCAGATTGAAACAATACACCAGACCTGAACACTCCAGGAGTGAATAATCCAGGACACAGAGCAAATAGCAGTACAGGACAGGAACAGACCCTTAGGCCTTCCGATCCACAGTGGGTCGAATCTCAAACAATGACGAGATAGAGTACAGGAATGAGATAGAGAATCTGGTGAACTGGTGCAACAACAATAATCTCTCCCTCAATGTCAACAAAATGAAGGAGATTGTCATCGACTTCAGGAAGCATAGAGGAGAACATGCCCCTGTCTACATCAACGGGGATGAAGTAGAAAGGGTCGAGAGCTTCACGTTTTTAGGTGTCCAGATCAACAACAACCTGCCCTGGTCTCCCCATGCCGACACTATAGTTAAGAAAGCCCACCAACGCCTCTACTTCCTCAGAAGACTAAGGAAATTTGGCATGTCGGCTATGACTCTCACCAACTTTTACAGATGCACCATAGGAAGCATTCTTTCTGGTTGTATCACAGCTTGGTCTGGCTCCTGCTCTGCCCAAGGAACTACAAAAGGTCATGAATGTAGCCCAATCCATCACGCAAACCAGCCTCCCATCCTTTGACTCTGTCTACACTTCCCGCTGCCTTGGCAAAGCAGCCAGCATAATTAAGGACCCCACGCACCCCGGACATTCTCTCTTTCACCTTCTTCCGTCAGGAAAAAGATACAAAAGTCTGAGGTCACGTACCAACCAACTGAAGAACAGCTTCTTCCCTGCTGCTGTCAGACTTTTGAATGGACCTACCTTGCATTAAGTTGATCATTCTCTACACCCTAGCTATGACTGTAACACTACATTCTGCACTCTCTCCTTTCCTCCTCTATGAACGGTATGCTTTGTCTGTATAGCACGCAAGAAACAATACTTTTCACTGTATACTAATACAATAATAAATCAAAGCAAATCAAGTCAAACCAAGTCTGCGCCAATCACATTGTCCTATCTAGACCAGCAACCTGTATCCCTCTATTTTCCGTCTGTTTATGTGTCTATCCTGATAAGTCTGAAATGTCGCTAACGTATCTGCCTCAACCGCCTCACTTGGCAGTGCATTCCGGGCCCCCACCACCCTCTGTGTAAAAAACCTCCCCGCACATCTCCACTGAACCTTTCCCCCTTACCTTGAACTTGTGCCCCCTTGTAATTGTCATTTCTGCCCTGGGAAAAAGTTTCCAACTGTTCACCTTATCTCTACACCTCATAATTTTATAAACTCCTAATTGGTTGCCCCCTCAGCCTCCGTCTTTCCTGGGAGAACAATCCATGTTTATTCAATCTCTCCTCATGGCTAATGCCCTCCATACCAAGCAACATCCTGGTAAACCTTTTCTGTACTCTCTCCATAGCCTCCGCATCCGTCTGGTAGTGTGGCGACCAGAATTGGACACAGTATTCCAAATGTGGCCTAACCAACGTTTTGTACAACTGTAACATAATTTGCCAACTTTTATACTCGATGCCCCGTTCGATGAAGGCAAGCCTGCCATATGCTTTCTTCACCACCTTTTCCACCTGTGCTGCCACGTTTAAGGACCTGTGGACCTGTACTCCCAGATCTTTCTCTGTGTGTCTATGCTCCTGATTGTTCTGCCATTTATTTCATAGTTCCCACCTTAATTGGATCTACCAAAATGTATCGCCTCACATTTGTCCGGATTAAACTCCATCTGCCATTTCTCTGCCCAATATACCAGCCTATCTATATCCTGCTGTACTCTCTGACAATCTTCATCACTATCCGCAACTCCAGCAATCTTCGTATCATCCACAAACTTACTAATCAGACCAGTTACGGCATGGTGTCACAGTGGTTAGCACTGCTGCCTCACAGCGACAGGGACCGGTGTTCAATTCCTGGCTTGGATCACTGTCTGTGTGGAGTTTGCATGTTCTCCCTGTGTCTGCGTGGGTTTCCTCCGGGTGCTCCGGTTTTCTCCCACAGTCCGAAAGACGTTCTGGTTAGGGTGCATTGGCCATGCTAAATTCTCCCTCAGTGTATCCGAACAGGCGCTGGAGTGTGGCGACAAGGTGACTTTCACAGTAACTTAATTGTGATATTAATGCAAGCCTACTTGTGACTAATAAATAAACTTTACTACTTTAACTTTACGTTTTCTTCCAAGTCATTTATATATATTACAAACAGTAGTCGTCCGAGCACTGATCCATACAGAACACCACTAGTTACAGACCTCCATTCAGAAAAACACTCTTCCACCGCTACCCTCTGACTTCTATGGCCAAGCCAGTTCTGAATCCATCTAGCTAGTTCACCCTTGATCCCATGTGATTTAACCTTTTATACCAACCTACCATGAGGGACCTTGTCAAATGATTTTGATTTGATTTGATTTGATTTGATTGATTATTGTCACATGTATTAATATACAGTGAAAAGTATTGTTTCTTGCGCGCTATACCGGCAAAGCATACTGTTCATAAAGAAGGAAAGGAGAGAGTGCAGATTGTAGTGTTACAGTCATAGCTAGGGTGTAGGGAATGATCAACTTAATACAAGGTAAGTCCATTCAAAAGTCTGATAGCAGGGAAGAAGCTGTTCTTGAGTTGGTTGGTACGTGACCTCAGACTTTTGTATCTTTTTCCCGACGAAAGAAGGTGGAAGAGAGAATGTCCGAGGTGTGTGGGGTCCTTAATTATGCTGACTGCTTTGCTGAGGCAGCGGGAAGTGCAAGTGGAGTCAATGGATGGGAGGCTGGTTTGCGTGATGGATTGGGCTACATTCACGACCTTTTGTCGTGCTTTACCAAAGTCCATGTAGACAACATCCACGGTCCTTCCCTCATCAATTATTTTTGTCACTTCCATAAAAAACTCAATCAAATTAGTGAGACATGCCCTCCCTCGTACAAAACCACACTGTCTGTCGCTAACAAGACCATTCAGTTCCAATTGCATATCGATCCCATCCCCTAAGAATCTTCTCCAGCATTTTCACTATCACTGACATCGAGCTCACTGGCTTATAATTACTCAGGTTATCCTTGCTACCTTTCTTAAATAACAGGACAACATTGGCTATCCTCCAATCCTCTTGGACCTCACCTGTGGCCAGGGAGGAAACAAAGATTTCCGTTAGAAGCCCAGGAATTTCATCGCTTGTCTCCCTCAGTAATCTGGGATAGATGCCATCTGGCCCTGGAGATTTGTCTATCTTAATGCTTTTTTATGCACCTAACACTTCCTCCCTCTTCATGGTGACTTGCTCTGGAGAGTTTACACACCCTTCCAAGACAACATCAATCAACGTGTCCCTCTCCTTTGTGAATACCAATGCAAAGTATTCATTAAGGATCTCGCCCACTTCCTACGCATTCTAAGTATAATTTCCTTCCTTTGTTTTTGAGTGGGCCAATTCTTTCTCTAGCTACCCTCTTGTTCCTAACATATGTATAAGATGCCTTGGGATTCTCCTTGGATACTTGCCAAGGATATTTTGGGACCCCTTTTTGCCCTCCTAACTCCCTGTTTGAACTCTTTTCTACTTTCCCTGTATTCTTCAAATGCTTCATCTGTTTTTCGCTGCCGAGACCTCATGTATGCATTCTTTCTCTTTTTGACTAAACTCACAATTTCCCTGGTTATCCCCAGTTCCCGAATTCTGCCTTTGCTGTCCTTCCTTTTTCATAGGCACATGCTTGTCCTGCACTCCAATCAACTGCTCCTTAAAAGGCTCCCACATGCCAAATATGGATTTACCCTCAAACAGCCAAACAACAGCCTCCAACTCCTGCCTAATCTGGCTGTAGTTAGCCTTCCTCCAATTTAGCACTTTAACCCAAGGACAACACTTGTCCTTTTACAGCCTACGACAGGAGTGAATAATGAAGGAGTGAATACACCAGGAGTGGATAATCCAGGAGTGAATACTCCAAGACCAAATCCTGATGTATTCGCTCCAGGATTGAATACTCCAGGAGTGGGGATATTCGGGCAGTATGGCCTATATTCAGGCTTCCCATACCACAGGTGTGAGTGTCAGGTCTGGGCTGTTCTCATTATGATGTGGAGATGCCGGCGTTGGACTGGGGTAAACACAGTAAGAAGTTTAACAACACCAGGTTCAAGTCCAACAGGTTTATTTGGTAGCAAAAGCCACACAAGCTTTCGGAGCTCCAAGCCCCTTCTTCAGGTGAGTGGGAATTCTGTTCACAAACAGGGTATATAAAGACACAGACTCAATTTACATGAATAATGGTTGGAATGCGAATACTTACAGCTAATCAAGTCTTTAAGAAACAAAACAATGTGAGTGGAGAGAGCATCAAGACAGGCTAAAAAGATGTGTATTGTCTCCAGACAAGACAGCCAGTGAAACTCGGCAGGTCCAGGCAACTGTGGGGGTTACAGATAGTGTGACATGAACCCAATATCCCGGTTGAGGCCGTCCTCGTGTGTGCGGAACTTGGCTATCAGTTTCTGCTCAGCGACTCTGCGCCGTCGTGTGTCGCGAGGCCAACCAGGATATTGGGTTCATGTCACACTATCTGCAACCCCCACAGTTGCCTGGACCTGCCGAGTTTCACTGGCTGTCTTGTCTGGAGACAATACACATCTTTTTAGCCTGTCTTGATGCTCTCTCCACTCACATTGTTTTGTTTCTTAAAGACTTGATTAGCTGTAAGTATTCGCATTCCAACCATTATTCATGTAAATTGAGTTTGTGTCTTTATATGCCCTGTTTGTGAACAGAATTCCCACTCACCTGAAGAAGGGGCTTGGAGCTCCGAAAGCTTGTGTGGCTTTTGCTACCAAATAAACCTGTTGGACTTTAACCTGGCGTTGTTAAACTTCTTACTCTGTTCTCATTACACATGAAACTGGGACCCACTATTGTAAATCTGACTCCCTGGACCTGCCGTCAGTCCAGTTTGCACTCGTGTGGCCGACACAAGGGTTAAACTGATCAGGGCTTATTGTTCACGGCATTGCAATTGGGATGTGGAGGCTAATTGCATATTTTAGGATATTGCCAGCAATCTCCTTCTGTCAGAGCTATATATATACACCTGTTTTGACAGTGTAAGTGACAACACATCGAGACAGTTTGACAATCTAGTGCTGGTTATTAAAATGAAATTCCTGATCTATTATATCCCTGATATAAAAAGTATCAGACTCTATTTTGGCGGTTGGCATTTCTTCCAATTACTGTTGATGGGGAGAAGGTTGACGTTGAGGTTAGTTCATCAAGTTGCCTCATATTCCTCGGCTCCATTATATCATCAGTATTTACAGTTTGGAGACAAGAGAGAGGGAGTGCTGTCGGACAGCAGATTGGGAGCTAGTGGGTAAATGCTCGGCTGTACGAGAACAGGTTGCATTCCATATCCTGTGGCGAGTTAGTTGATCTCAACAACTGAGATGTTAAGTGCTCAGCCATTGAGTTTGTTCCAGGGCAGCCATCGCTATAGATCTGGACACTTGGGCAATTAGGTACTGTGACAGGACAGGAAGGTTGAGTTGAGGTCGAACATCTTATTGGATGGCGGAGTAGGCTGAAGGGGCCCATTAGCCAATCCTGCTCCTAATTTGTATGTTACAACATCGAACAGTACAGCACAGGAGCAGGCCCTTCGGCCTGTGCACTCCGCACATGAGCTAAATTAAACTAATCCCTTCTGCATGCCCTTGGTCCATATCCCACTATTCCTTGCATATTCATGTGCTTATCTAAACGCCCCTTACAGATCTGTACATAGTATCCCAGGTATGTTACAATACAGTAAAGAGTGTTTTGCAGCCAGCAGTAATACAATCCTACAGTGCAGAAGCAGGCCATGTGGCTCATCGAGTCTGCATCAACTCTCTGACAAAACATTTTGTCTGAGGTCACGTACCGACCGACTCAAGAACAGCTTCTTCCCTGCTGCTGTCAGACTTTTGAATGGACCTACCTCGCATTAAGTTGATCTTTCTCTACACCGTAGCTATGACTGTAACACTACATTCTGCACTCTCTCCTTTCCTTCTCTATGAATGGAATGCTTTGTCTGCATAGCACGCAAGAAACAGTGCTTTTCACTGTATGTTAATACATGTGGCAATAATAAATCAAATCAAATCAAATCATTTTACCCAGGTCCTATTCCGCAACCTCTTGTATTTACCCTGCTAATCCCCCTACACATATTGGCACACTAAGGGGTAATTTAGCACGGTCAATCCACCCAACCTGCACATCTTTGGAGTGTGGGAAGAAACCGGAGCACCCGGAGGAAACCCCACGCAGACACGGGGAGAACGTGCAAACTCCATGCAGCCAGTGACCCAAGCCGGTCCCTGGAACTGTGAGGCAGCAATGCCAACCATTGTGCCACCATGCTGCCCTCAGCCTTTGAGAATGTATTGACGCTACTCCAACCCAACACAATAGTGTCATTCTTAACTGGGCTAATCATCCCGGGGCAGAAAGAAAGGACGGTGTACAGTAAATGCCAATGTGACTGATTGGAGATTACCCCAGCCAGAAGGTGTGTGGAAGATAAAACTCAGCACTGAGGTCCCTCCCGTTTCCCACCACTCCACATTTAAAACACACTTGGAGATCTACCTGAGGAGTTGTGGAGGGAGCTGGGAAGTGGGATTGGACTGGACCAATCTCTTTTAGCTGGTACAGATGCGACGGGCAGAATGGCCTCCTTCTGCGTAGTAAATACTCTATGGGTGGGATTTTCCCACCCTTCCCACTGGCCGGATCTGCCAGTCCAGCCGAAGGTGCCCCCCCATGGCGGGTTACCCAGCGGCAGGGTGGGCGAGCCACACAAAGCACCGTAGACTTCGACGGGACTGGAAAATCCTGCCAGCAGTCAACGGTGAGCCGCCTCCACCGTTGGCAAATGCAAGGCAGGCTGGGCTGGAGAATCCAGGTGTACGTTTCGATAAGATCTTCCCTCACGCTCCCTCCATCCTCGCTGTGTTTGTATGATTGAGAGGCACTTCTTGTTCAGTTGGACAAGCCAACCATTAAATGACACAATGTTGAAGACCAACTGGACTTAATATCAAATCCTGCTGAGCTGTCCCTCTTGTGCTCTGTTTCTCGGCTAAACTCCTTGCTGAGTTATTGTTCTGAGACCTCTTTCCAATATTTCATTCAAAGTCAGGAAGAAGACAGAAACAATGGGGTTTCCCCTGGAGCCGTCAATCAAACATCCGCATGTCTTGACAACTCCTGAACAAAAGAAAGTTATTTTATAACGACACAGTTTTCTCATTGCCGTCTGTGTTTATTGCTCCCTCGGTTTGCTGCATTTATTTAATCTTTCGATCCTGGGGACTCCAGGGGAAACCCCATTGCTTCTGTCTTGTTCCTGACTTTGAATGAAATATTGGAAAGAGGTCTCAGTACAATAACTCAGCAAGGAGTTTAGCTGAGAAACAGAGCACAAGATGGACAGCTCAGCAGAATTTGATATTAAGTCCAGTTGGTCTTCAACATTGTGTCATTTCATGGGTGGCTTGTCCAACTGAACAAGAAGTGCCTCTCAATCATACATCAAGGATGGAGGGAGTGTTAGGGAACATCTTATAGAAACATACACCTGGGTTTTCCAGCCCAGCCCCCCCCTGTGTTTTCCGGCTCGCCATTGACCGCAGATTTTCCGGTCCCGTCGAAGTCTCCGGTGCTTTCTGTGGCTCGCCCACCCTACCACTGGGTAACCCGGGATGGGGGGGAGAGAGGGTCACCTTTGGCGGCGGGACTGGGAGATCTGGCCAGCGGGAAGGGCGGGAAAATCCCGCCCATAGAATATTTACTGCGCTGAAGGAGGCCATTCTGCCCGTCGCATCTGTACCAGCTGAAAACGATTGATCCAGTCTCATCCCACTTTCCAGCTCCCTCCACAATTCCTTGGGTGGCTCTCCAAGTGCGTTTTAAATGCATTGTGGGATCTTTGCCTCAGCCACCCTTTAGGGTTTCGAATCCTAGACTCCCACCGCCCTCTGGCTGAAAATATTTCCACGCAACCTCCCTCTAATCCCTCCACCAATTGCTTTAAATCCATGTCCCTGGTCTCTCTATGAAAGGAAAAGGATCCTTCCTACCCACCAATCGAAGCTCCTCATAATTTGATGCCCCCTCAGTTAAGTCTCCCCTCAGTCTCCTCTGCTCCAAAGGAAACAATCCCAGCCTATCCAATCTTTTTCCTGCTTTACAGCCAGTGCTGTCATGGTGAGGTGTATTCCCTGTTTCCTGCAGCTTACCCTGAACTAATTTCAATGTAAGATAGTAAGAAGGTGCTGTTGCCCACATTATAACCACGGTACCCATTCATTGGTAAGCTTGGCGCATGAACAACCTCCTGGGCACTGGTTCAAAATGCCTCACTCCATGATCTGAAAACATAGGAGAAAGCCAAGGGAATGGGACTATAATGGATAGCTACTTCAGAGGGGCAGTGCAGAAACAACGGGCTGAATGGCCTCTTCCTGTATTAGAAATTTCTGTCATTCCCATGTGACTAATACTGACTAGAAATGGTTTTTTTTGTGATATATTTTTCCTCACTGTTCCTCATATGTGAACACGGTAAGAAGTCTCACAACACCAGGTTAAAGTCCAACAGGTTTATTTGGTAGCAAATACCATAAGCTTTCGGAGCACTGCTCCTTCGTCAGATGGGGTGGAAATGTGCTTTCAACCAGCGCAAACAGACAAAATCAAGTTACAGAATACTGATTAGAATGCGAATCCCTACAGCCAACCAGGTCTTAAAGAGACAGATAATGTGGGTGGAGGGAACATTAAACACAGGTTAAAGAGATGTGTATTGTCTCCAGACAGAACAGCTAGTGAGATTCTGCAAGTCCAGGAGGCAAGCTGTGGGGGTTACTGATAATGTGACATAAATCCAACATCCCGGTTTAGGCCGTCCTCATGTGTGCGGAACTTGGCTATCAGTTTCTGCTCAGCAACTCTGCGCTGTCGTGTGTCGTGAAGGCCGCCTTGGAGAACGCTTACCTGAAGATCCAAGGCTGAATGCCCGTGACTGCTGAAGTGCTCCCCCACAGGAAGAGAACAGTCTTGCCTGGTGATTGTCGAGCGGTGTTCATTCATCCGTTGTCGTAGTGTCTGCATGGTTTCCTCATATGTGAGTCAGTGTGGGCAGACTATTCAACCTCAAAAGGCATCATGGGCAAGCGCAATCCTATCCTCAGATAGGGCGGCACGGTGGCACAGTAGTTAGCGCCGCTGCCTCACAGCGCCAGGGACCCGGGTTCAATTCCCGGCTCGGGTCACTGTCTGTGCGGAGTTTGCACGTTCTCCCCGTGCCTGCGTGGGTTTCCTTCGGGTGCTCCGGTTTCCTCCCACATTCCAAAGACATGCGGGTTAGGTGGATTGGCCAGGCTAAATTGTTCCTCAATGTCAGGGGGATTGGCAGGGTAAATATGTGGGGTTATGGGAATAGGGCCTGGGTAGGATTGTGGTTGGTACAGACTCGATGGGCTGAATGGCCTTCCTCTGCACTGTAGGGATTCGATGATTCTAAGATGATAATCTACACACACTCAGTTTGTAATAAAGGGATGGGGAGGCTGTCACTCAATAGCAGAAAATTGGAATCATTTGGTTCATTTTCCTCACACAACGTACACTGAGGTGGTTGTGGCACATCCAAACAATATTGTTACATAAGCATCAATTGTCGGATGAGCAAAGGACCTTCCAGCTAAATTCTAGAAATTATCAAATGACCTAATTGTGATTGATTTTACTCAACAACATTGAATCCCTACAGTGCGGAAGGAGGTCAATCTGCCCATCGAGTCTGTACCAAATCTTCAAAAGAGCATCCCACCCAGACCCTATCCCGGTAACCCCATGGATTTATCCCGCTAATCCCCCTCACCTACACATCTTTGGATATCAAAGAGCAATTCAGCATGGCCAATCCACCTAACCCGCACATCTTTGAAGTGTGGGAGGAAACCGGAGCACCCGGAGCAAACCCACGCAGACACGGGGAGAATGTGCAAACTCCACACAGGCAGTGACCCAAGCCGGGATTCGAACCCGGGTCCCTGGTGTTGATCCACCAGAAGGAACTCCTCAGTTGTAGGCAATAAAATAAAACAAGACTTACTCCAACAGATGATTCAAAGAAAAAAGTTTAATAAAGAAACGTTATTACTCCAATACGTGAGGCCTCACCCTGGGCCATTCCAAGCTCCCAGCAGCTTCTTATTTACACTGAGTCAGCTGACCACCACATCATTTTGTCATTGGTTACACAGTTTACTGGGTCAGCTGACCCTTACAGCTTGTTACCATTGGTCACACTACAACAGATCCAATGTTTTTATTGGTTACCTTCTAACACCTGGCGCTGTGAGGCAGCAGTGCCACCACTGTGCCACAGTGCAACTTGTGTTTTTACTGATAATAATTGCTCCTGTGAAGTACCTTTGGGATTTTTACTGTGTTTGAGGTTGTGTATGTTGTTGTTCCCATGTGATAAAACCACAGTTCTTAAACCCCAACACCGCGAATGTCGCCGCCTTCTCTATTGTAATACCTCCGGGTTTCCTTCCAAGTTATAAGGTGATTATAAAAACTTCATGGAGGTTCTTGGTGGCATCACCTATGCAGACCAATTGGAAAGCAAATAGACCCTGTCAATCAAACAGCCTTTCTTACTTGTTTTAATATCTTGTTTTATTAATTTCTGGGACATGGGCGTCGCTGCCTGGCCAGCATTTATTGCCCATCCCTAGTTGCCTGAGGGCAGTTGAGAGTCACATTGCTGTGGCTCTGGAGTCACACGTACAAAGGATAAAGAACAATACAGCACAGGAATAGGCCCTTCGGCCCTCCAAGCCTGCGCTGATCACGTTGTCCTATCTAGACCACCCGCTTATATCCCTTAATTCCCTGTTTGTTCATATGTCTATCCAGATAAGTCTTAAATGTGGCTAATGTGTCTGCCTCAACCACCTCACTTGCATTCCAGGCTCCCATCACCCTCTCTGTAAAAAACTTCCCTCGCATATCTCCACTGAACCTTTCCCCCCTTATCTTGAAGGCCAGACCAGGTAAGGACGGCAGATTTCCTTCCCTAAAGGACATTAGTGAACCAGATGGGTTTTTTCAACAAACTGCAATGGGTTCATGGTCATCAGTAGATTCTTTTGGGGGCATATCTTGGCATAGAGTCATAGAGCCATACAGAGCAGGAAAGGCCCTTCAGCCCATCGAGTCTGCACCGACAATGGTAGGCATGAGGGGCTATGGGAGTTGTTTTAGGGACGTGCCTTGGTTTTGTGGCATTGAGGAATCATAGGGGGTTTGTGGGGGGCCATGAGGTGGTGTGGATGGGACGTGGGGAATGTGTGGGCTGGCGTTTTTCTGTTTTTATTTCAACTGGAATAAAGTCCAATAGCACCAGTGTGTGCCTTTTAAACAACCTGCCTCAGCACCCAGCAGCCCCTGTGCCTTCCTTCCAGACAATTTCCCCCGAGGCTTGTAGGCTAAACTGGGAATTCTGCCAAGACTCGAGGATAGAACGCCAGCCCCTGGAGTCCATTTCACAACTTTTATTTATTCAAGGGATGTGGGCGTC
Source organism: Mustelus asterias (assembly GCF_964213995.1). Lineage (NCBI taxonomy): Eukaryota > Metazoa > Chordata > Chondrichthyes > Carcharhiniformes > Triakidae > Mustelus > Mustelus asterias. Next base: position 6,549,234 of record NC_135811.1, on the reverse strand, counting down.
GCTGGCTAGGCCAGCATTTATTTCCCATCCCTAATTGCTTTTCTGAAGATGGTGGCGAGCTGCCTTCTTGAACTGCAGCAGTCCATGTGGTGTAGGTACATCCACAGTGCTGTTAGTGAGGGAGTTCCAGGATTTGGACCCAGCGACAGCGAAGGAACGACGATATATTTCCAAGTCAGGATGGTGAGTGGCTTGGAGGGGATCTGAAGATGGTGGTATTCCCCGGTATCTGCTGCCCGTGTCCGTCTCATATCCAATGAGGAAGACAGTCTGTCCTGATGGCTAAGCTTATTGGGGGCCTGTGAATTTTGAACTGTGTTTGATTGTGTCCAGGTTACATTGCTCAATTATTTCTAGTACATCTTAGATCTTCGGCCACATCGGTACTGCTGAATCCGGTTTCCTCCCACAGTCTGAAAGACGTGCTGGTTAAGTGCATTGGCCATGCTAAGTTCTCCCTCAGTGTACCCAAACTGTGTCCAGTTTTGGTCGCCACAATTTAAAAAGGATATGAGGGTCTTTGAGAGGGAGCAGAGCTGATTTACCACAACTGTTCCAGGGCTGAGGTATTTGAGCTACAACGGGTTGGAGAAGCTGGAGCCAAGAAGACCAAGAGGGGGAAATTTTATGAAGATCTATGGAATAATGATAGGTTCAGATAACGAAGACAAAGAAACTACAAAGGGTCGTGAATGTATCCCAGTCCATCACGCAAACCAGCCTCCCATCCATTGACTCTGTCTACACTTCCCGCTGCCTCGGCAAAGCAGCCAACATAATTAAGGACCCCACGCACCCCGGACATTCTCTCTTCCACCTTCTTCCATCGGGAAAAAGATACAAAAGACTGAGGTCACGTACCTACTGACTCAAGAACAGCTTCTTCCCTGCTGCTGTCAGACTTTTGAATGGACCTACCTTGCATTAAGTTGATCTTTCTCTGCACCCTAGTTATGACTGTAACACTACATTCTGCACTCTCTCCTTCTCTATGAACGGTATGCTGTGTCTGTATAGCGCGCAAGAAACAATACTTTTCACTGTATGTTAATACATGTGACAATAATAAATCAAATCAAAATATTTTCAATTAGCTAATGGTACAAGAGCCAAGGTTTTAAAGTTTATTTATTAGTGTCATTAGTAGGCTTACATTAACACTGCAATGAAGTTAATGTGAAAATCCCCGAGTCGCCACATTCCGGCACCTGTTCGGGTAACACTGAGGGAGAATTTAGCACGGCCAATGCACCAACCAGCACATCTTTCGGACTGTGGGAGGAAACCAGAGCACTCGGAGGAAACCCATGCAGACACGGGGAGAACGTGCAGACTCCGCATTGACAGTGACCTAAGGCGGGAATCGACCCCAGGCCCCTGGCGCTGTGAGGCAGCAGTGCTAACCACTGTGCTGAGCAGGGGCACAGATGTAAGGTTTTGGGCAAGAGATGTGGGGCGGGGCGGGGGGGGGAATAAGGAAGAATTTTTTGAATGCAGCGAGTTGGAATGAACAGGTACTCAGTGCTCACGAGAGTGTTGGAAGCAGAGACAATTATTTCAAAAGGAAATTGATTGGGCTCTCGAGGATCTTACACTTGCTGGTCTATGGGGATTGAATGAGGAAATGACTGGACTGAACTACAGAGAGCTAGCATGGATTTGATGGGCCAAATTGCCTCCTCTTTTGCCATTATGACTCTAAGACCTGACATCATTTTAAAGACACTTCCCTCCTCTTGGCACTTTGTTCACAGATAAATTAATCACTTGAGCCATTTATTTTGCATGCTTTAATCCTTTTACGCCCAGAAACATGCTGGTGTTGAAGTCTGATTGGTGTTCCAGTGCAACTGGCGACAGCTTTAGCTTTCCAGCACGTGAATATCTGTCTGTCATGTCTCCACCATAATACTTCCCTTCAAGTGGAGCTGAATCCTGATCGGTTTAAGTGCAAAATGATAGACCTGTAGCCTGGTGTTCTGTGAAGACTGGAATCTGTAAATTCTGTCCAATCTTTCAGTGCTAACTGGGGCATGGAGAAACAGAAAGCTTTAATACAAACACACCACTCAACAACTTCTTACTAAGGGCGATTTAGTTGGAAATCCTTTGAAGACCGTAATGCTATGTAATATGCCTAAATAGGAAATGCCAGATTTCATTCACTTCATAATAGATTGTACGGGAAGGGTTATGTCCCCTGAGTCTATGCAATAGACGTGAACTGGAATAAGTAGACCTGTTGGAATTCTATATAATCGATCTGATTTATTATTGTCACATGTATTAGTATACAGTAAAAAGTATTGTTTCTTGCGCACTATACAGACAAAGCATACCATTCATAGAGAAGGAAAGGAGAGTGCAGAATGTCGTGTTACAGTTATAACTAGTGGAGAGAAAGATCAACTTAATGCGAGGTAGGTCCATTCAAAAGTCTGATGGCAGCAGGGAAGAAGCTGTTCTTGAGTCGGTTGGTACGTGACCTCAAACTTTTGTATCTTTTTCCCGATGGAAGAAGGTGGAAGAGAGAATGTTCGGGGTACGTGGGGTCCTTGATTATGCTGGCTGCTTTTCCGAGACAGCGGGAAGTGTAGGCAGAGTCAATGGATGGGAGGCTGGTTTGTGTGATGGATTGGGCTACATTCAAGACCTTTTATAGTTCCTTGCGGTCTTGGGCAGAGCAGGAGCCCAGACCAAGCTGTAATACAACCGTAAAGGATGCTTTCTATGGTGCATCTGTAAAAGTTGGTGAGAATCGTAGTGGACATGGCAAATCTCCTTAGTCTTCTGAGAAAGTAGAGGCGTTGATGGGCTTTCTTAACTATAGTGTCGACATGGGGGGACCAGGACAGGTTGTTGGTAATTTGGATACCTAGAAATGTGAAGCTCTCGACCATTTCTACATCGTCCCCGTTGATGTAGACAGGGGCATGTTCTCCTTTATGCTTCCTGAAGCCAATGACAATCTCCGTCGTTTTGTTGACATTGAGGGAGAGATTATTGTTGCCGCACCAGTTCACCAGATTCTCTATCTCATTCCTGTACTCTGTCTCGTTATTGTTTGAGATCTGACCCACTACGGTGGTGTCGTCAGCAAACTTGAAAATCAAGTTGGAGGGGAATTTGGCCACAGAGGTGTATAAGGAGGATAATACCGGGCTGAGAACACAGCCTTGTGGGGCACCGGTGTGGTGGATGATCGTGGAGGAGGTGTTGTTGCCTATCCTTACTGATTGTGGTCTGTGAGTTAGGAAGTTCAGGATCCAGTCGCAGAGGGATGTGCCGAGGCCCAGGCCACGGAGCTTGGACATGAGTTTCGTGGGAATAATAGTGTGGAAGGCTGAGCTGTAGTTAATAAATAGGAGTCTGACATAGGTGTCTTTGTTATCTAGGTGTTCCAGGGTTGTGTGCAGGGCCAGGGAGATGGCGTCTGCTGTGGACCTGTTGCTGCAGTAGGCGAACTGTAGTGGATCCAGGTAGTCCGGGAGGCTGGAATTGATTTGTGCCATGACTAGTCTTTCGAAGCACTTCACAATGATGGATGTCAGAGCCACCGGCCGATAGTCATTAAGGCACGCTGCTTGGCTTTTCTGAGATACCGGGATGATGGTCATCTTCTTGAAGCAGATAGGGACCTCAGATTGCTGCAAAGAGAGGTTGAAGATGTCTGCGAATCCCCCCGCCAGCTGGTCCGCACAGGATCTGAGTGCTCGTCCAGGTACCCCATCCGGGCCAGTCGCTTTCCGTGGGTTGACTTTCGAGAAGACTGATCTGACGTCTGCGATGGTGACCTCGGACCTCGGTTTGGCCGAGGCTTCTGGGGTGGAGGGCACGCTCTTGCCGACCTCTTGCTCAAAATGGGCAGAGAATCATAGAATGCGTTGAGCTCATTGGGGAGGGAGACCTTGCCATAGTCAGTGGGAGTCCGTGTGGCTCGCCTGGGACTCTAGTCTGGTCTCTGTAGGAGTTAATGGGAAGGGAATTTGACGAATGGAACTCTATGCACGAGGAAAGGCGTTTGTCCATTGGAATTCTGTGCGATAGGAGTCAACAGGAAGTGATGTGATCCATAAGAAATTGCTTATCTTGTTAATGAGTTGCAAACAGGCACTGATCATTTTCTGAAATTATTGTCGATTGGGATTTTGTCTAATGGGAATGATTGGATGCGGTCAGTCTGTTAACGGTTCTCTTTTTTTGCAAAGAATATACTTCATTCGTAAAATATCTGAAAGATCATTACAAACATTTCAAAATGGCCATCGCATTAAGTGCAATAATATTCAGGTTTTCTATATAGATCATGTTACCCTCGGAGGCGCTTCAATATGGTCAAAGAAACATTACAGACATTCCAATATGGTTGTTACAAAAGATACAAAGGTATTTAAGTTGCCTACATTGATCAAGTTGCACTCTGAGTTGCTTCAATACAATTCTGACACATGTAATATTCACTGTGTACATTCAATCACAGGTCCCGACAGTACAGAAGAAGGCCATTCGGCCCATTGAGTCTGTACGAACAACAATCCCACCCAGGCCCTATTCCCATTTACCCTGCTCATCCCCCTGACACGAAGGAACAATTAATCAACCTAACCCGCACACCTTTGGACTGTGGGAGGGAACCGGAGCACCTGGACGAAACCCACGCAGACACGGAGAGAACGTGCAAACTCCACAGTCACTCGAGAGTGACAGGCAGTCACTGGAGGCCAGAATTGAACCTGGTACCTGGTGCTGTGAGGTGGCAGTGCTAACCACTGTGCCACTGTGCCATCCATAAATGTGAGTCATGCGGCCCGTGAGGGTTCTATACAAACCCTCTCCCATCCACTCACCATGGCTGAAAGGTCTTAGACGGCGACCTATCCCCATTGCGCCTCTGCTGCGGTTACTCCAAGCTTTAGTGCGTCCCTCAGGATGTAGTCCTGCGCTTTGGAATCTGCCAGTCTACTTGGTCGGGGACAACTCCCTGCACTGGAAGACTAACAGGTTTCAGGCGGACCAAAGAGCATCTTTCACCCAGTTGGTGATCCTACAGCAGCAGCTTGTTTGTCTCGGTGTGTGTCCCTGGGAACAGCCCGTAGAGCACAGTCTGTTAACAGTTGTCTGCTTGAACGATTGAATTGGGACTGTGTTGCCATCAATTTGGTGTTAGAATATGACTAACCTGGGTACACATTTAAATAACACATGAAAATACTGCTACAGGGAAGGGCATCGCTACTTTTCAAAGAGGCACAGGAGGGATAAGAAAGAGCAAAACTAATTTTGATAATGGTTAGGTCAGACTAAGTACCACATCTATTCTCGAAATTACACTGCTTTGCGCTGAATTAAGCTGATCGGTGCTCACTAATAGTATCTGCAGTGCAGTCCCATACCACCTGCAAGCCCTTTAATCAACAAGCATCTGTTTCCTCATATCATTTACACGGGGAACAAGCTGCTTTTAGATTAGCTTTGTGTTTGGTAAGCAATTTTCCTGCATCATTTCACATCAGTTTGTTCGCCAGTTAAACCTTTTACCATCTCCTCATTTTAACGAGCCTTGGTTAGGGTAACAACTTCACTCTCTTGCAACCCAGCCCCGCCCGTCAACCAATGACACTGGGCGGGATTTTATGGCCTCGCCCAACCCGAGACTGGAAAATCCCGCCCAAGGTCAAGGGACTTTCCCATTGTCCACCCTGTAATGATTTTAATCAGGCCATTGAGGTTGGCCTATTGGAATACGATCTCCCTGATTAAGGGGCCACCCGGTACGGAGGGGACAGGGAAGGAGGAGGACCTTCTTGTGAACCTGCTCTTGGGCCTGGCAAGGCGTGCCATCTACAGGTCCCGGCAGCGGGCGATCGAGGGGGTCGTCCAACCTGACTGTCTGCCCCTCTACCACAGGGGCTACATTCGCAGCCGGGTGTCCCTGTAGAGGCCGCATGCGGTATCCGAGAGCACCACTGAAGCCTTCCGTGCCCGCTGGGCACCGCAGGGACTGGGGTGTATTATTGACCCCCTTAATCACATTTTAATTTGATGTTTTAAGTTTCCTTTCCACTTTGCCTTTTGTTTCGGGCAGTTCCCCTCCTTTTAGGGAGCTGCCCCTTTTTGAGTTGTCCCTGAGTTAAGTTGATTTCGTTTATTTGGTTGGACACAAAAAGATGTCCCTGATTAAGGGGCCAATTAGTGGGCCAATCAGGGAGACTTTACTTGTACATAACCGGGAGTGTCAGTTCCTCTGGCACTGCCGAGGGTAGACTGCTGACTGCGAGCACTCTGTGTACATTGTAAATAAAGGGATTCTGGTGAAGGGTCTTCTGCCTCTGTGAACTTTTACACACCCCTCGTCCACTCCGATTCCCGCGGCTGGAGGGAGCGGTAGAATTCTGGCGATTGTCCCCACTGTCATGTGGGTTTTCTCCACAGCCGTTAATGTCTTTTGCTGCAACTTGTATCTCTACATGCAGGGCCTTGTAACACCCACAAAATATCCCAACCCACCATTTTATTTCCATAGTGCAGTCCAATCGCAAATTAATGCAGCCGCAATTTTGACACCCAAGTTCACACAATTATTGTTTATTCGTTCCTGGGACATGGGCCACACTGACTGGCCAAAATTTATTGCCCATCCATACTTGCCCTTCCTTAAGCCATTTCAGAGGGCAACTGAGAGTCAACCACATTGCTGTGGCTCTGGTGTCACATGTAGGCCAGACCGGGTAAGGACGGCAGATTTCCTTCCCTAAAGGACATTAGTGAGTCAGATAGGTTTTTGCGACAATCGACAATGGTTTCATGGTCATCAGTAGATTCCTAATTACAGATATGTTTTATTGAATTCAAATTCCACCACCTGCCATGGCGGTATTCGAACCCGGGTCCCCAGAACATTAGCTGAGTTTCCAGATTACTAGTCTAGTGCTAATATCATTAGGCCATCGCCTCCCAGGTTGGGTTGTGTGGGTTGGTTTGTAATATGCCTTTAAGGGATTGCAGCATGACATCATTGGAAAGGAAGTGTGTCATGCAGTCAAGTTTCAGTTTTATTCTTGCTTTTAAGCAGAGCACACACGCACTCACAGACACACACTCACAGACACGCACTCACAGACACGCACTCACAGACACGCACTCACAGATACGCACTCACAGACACGCACTCACAGACACGCACTCACAGACACGCACTCACAGATACGCACTCACAGACACGCACTCACAGACACGCACTCACAGACACGCACTCACAGACACGCACTCACAGACACGCACTCACAGACACACACTCACAGACACACACTCACAGACACACACACTCACGCACAGATAAAGACAGCTCTGTTGCTGTTGTGTTCAAGCTTTCTGTTTCTATATAAATGTTCCCATATGCCTCATCTCAATAAATGAAGCTGCAACACGTTCACACAATCCCTGATGGGTTACCTTCCAGACGGGGAACTCTTCAGCAGTCACGGGCATTCAGCCTCTGATCTTCGGGTAAGCGTTCTCCAAAGCAGTCTTCAAGACACACAACGCAGAATCACCGAGCAAAAACTGATAGCCAAGTTCCGCACACATGAGGACGGCCTCAACCGGGATCTTGGGTTCATGTCACACTACCTGTAACCCCCACCATTTGGCCTGGGTTTGCAAAATCCTACTAACTGTCCTGGCTTGAGACAATTCACATCTCTTTAACCTGTGATTATCCCTCTCTCCACTCACACTGTCTATGCCGGTAAAGACTTGGTTACCTGTAAAGACTCGCATTCCAATCATTCTTCACATTCTAATCTGTAATTACCTTGCAATCATGTCTTTGTCTATATATGCCGTGTTTGTGAACTAACCTCCACTCACCTGATGAAGGAGCAGCGCTCCGAAAACTCATGATTCCAAACAAACCTGTTGGACTTTAACCTGGTGTTGTGAGACTCCTTACTCTGCCCACCCCAGTCCAACGCCGACATCTCCATCTCATCCCTTACAAGTGATTGGTGCCTTTATAACAACACGACAGGCTAAGGAATGAATGTTGGCCCAACTCTTCTCAAAATAACGCTTTGGGAACTTTGACCGGGCAGAGGGGAGCTTTGCTTAAAGTCTCATTGCAAAGGTGGTACCTTAGACACTGCAGCACTCCCTCAGTCCTGAAGTGTCGGTACAAATTACATGCTTAAATCCTGAAATGAGGCTTGTGCATGCTGCCAGCTAACTCAAAGGCAATAGGAGAACTTTATAACAGAGATATTAGGAGGGGAGGGGAGGAGAGGGGAGGAGGGTGGGGAGATGGAATACAATATTAAAAACAACCTGAAAAATGCGCCCAGGGATTTTTGTAAAAGTTCTCATGGTCCTGTTTGCAAAGCCTCCATCCCGGGCCGTGACCTGGAACTGCACAGAATGTACAGCACAGAAACAGGCCATTCAGCCCAAAGGGTCTGTGCTACATCACCATGCAAGGAGTACACTAATCAAACCCTCGCAGGGTTGTTAGTGGGCTTCAGAACGGTACCAGGAGTGAGGAGAGACTGGAGAAACTGAGGTTGTTCTTCTTACAACAGAGAGAGTTAAAGGAGATTTGATAAGGCTGTTCCAGATGATGAAGGGTTTGAGTGGAAGGGAAGAGGAGAAACTTTCCTTTGGCAGGAGTCAGTGGACAGGGATTAACGATACAGTGAAGCCTCATCACTCCATTCACATGAAATCTCCCAAAGGGTGAAATCGCAAACTGTGAACATTCTTTAAGATGGGAGTGAAGGATATAGGTTAGAGCCATCATCAAATTTGACATTTTTAAAGGAAAAGAAGCAATAAAATCTATAGAATCCCTACAGTGCAGAAGGAGGCCATTTGGCCCATTGAGTCTGTACCGACTCTCTGACACTTTGGGTAAGCGGACCCGTAAAGACTTGATTACCTGTAAAGACTCGCATTCCAACCATTCTTCACATTCTAATCTGTAATTACCTTGCAATTGTGTCTTTGTCTATATATGCCGTGTTTGTGAACTAACCTCCACTCACCTGATGAAGGAGCAGCGCTCCGAAAACTCATGATTCCAAATAAACCACAATCCCACAATCCCAATGCATTTACACATCTTGGAACTCCAAGGGACAATTTATCACGGCCAATCCACCTGATCCGCACATCTTTAGAGTGTGGGAGGAAACCGGAGCACCCGGAGGAAACACACGCAGATACGGGGAGAACGTGCAGACTCCACACAGACAGTGACCCGAGCCGGGAATTGAACCTGGGTCCCTGGCGCTGCGAGGCAGCAGTGCTAACCGCTGTGCCACCATGCCACCCTATGGCTATGGGTTTTCTGGCCTCATAGTGATGGAATGGACCACAGGAGATTCAACAATCCCTTGGACGGGATTCTGTGATCTCGTCCATTCCTGCCCCGCTGCAAGTGAGGACACAGAATTTGATGTTCCAGCCAAAACCCCGCTCACTTTCAGCGGTGCTGGAGAATCCCAGCTGTGAATGAGGGTGGAGATTTTCAGTACTCGACTTTAGGTGGTACCGGACACTCCTGGCAGTGGGTGGGGTAGGAAAATCCCGGCCAACATTTCGGAGTAAATTCAAGGCAATGGCTGGAACTCTCCGGAACCCTCGCCAGCCACGGAATCGGCACGGGCGAGGGTCTGACAACGGAAATCTCCGGTGACCGCGGGCTGGAATTTCCGGACTTGCCCGAGCGAGTCTGTAAAATCCCGCACAATTTTACTGCAGGAATTTGTTGGCAATGGAAGAAGACAAGAACAATGTCAAAATGGTCACTTACAGAATGGTAGAAATTACAGTACATTACTGTACAGTACAGGTATCACACTTCAATTGAGAATGGTGGTGAAAGGAGTGGGTATTGTGGTCTATGCAGGCATTGATCATAGAATCATAGGAACCCTACAGTGCAGGAAGAGGCCATTCGGCCCATCGAGTCTGAACCGACCACAATCCCACCCAGGCCCTACCCCCATATCCCTACATATTTTACCCACTAATCCCTCTAACCTACACATCTCAGGAAACTAAGGGGCAATTTTTTTTTTATCATGGCCAAATCAACCTAACCCGCACATCTTTGATGTGGATGAAATGAATAATGCTATTGTTGGGCTGCTTTTCCTTTTGTTTTTCCACATTGTGAAGTTCTCGGTAAGTTGCAAGAGCAGCGTCAATCACACTACAAAAGGCAAAGCTCCCTTTCTTATTTGTATCACGATGTGTCACCTCATCTTTCAGACATGCAGCCGATCTTGTGACATCTGCTATTACCTTGCCTGTGAAGAGAGCTACTTCGGTTCTTCTTCCTGCTCCTGTTTCATTTCATCTCATCAGTTCAGCCGATTCTCCCGTTGAGAGTTCCTCTTGATGAGATTGAAGCAACTCATCCACTTCTGGGGACCCGGGTTCGATTCCCACCACGGCAGCCAGTGGAATTAGAATTCCATAAAAAATATCTGGAATTAAGAATCTACTGATGATCATTGTCGATTGTCATAAAAAGCCATCTGGTTCACTAATGTCCTTGAGGGAAGGAAATCTGCCATCCTTACCTGGTCTGGCCTACATGTGACTCCAGAGCCACAGCAATGTGGTTGACTCTCAACTACCCTCTGGATAAGGGCAACTAGGGATGGGCAATAAATGCTGGCCAGCCAGCGACACCCATGTCTCATGAATTCACGAGAATGATTCCAGAAATGAGGGGATTGTCGTATGAAGAGAGATTGAACAGTTTAGGCCGATACTCTCTGGAATTGAGAAGAATGAGGGGAGATCAAATTGAGGTCTACAAGATGATGAAAGGTATGGATAAAGTAGACGTGGAGCGGGTGCCTCCTCTTGTGGGGCATTCTAGGACGAGAGGCCATAGTCTTAGGATAAGGGGTAGCAAATTTAAAACAGTTGAGGAGAAACTACTTCTCCCAAAGGGTTGTGAATCTGTGGAATTCGCTCCCCCAAAGTGCGGTGGATGCTGGGACAGTGAGTACATTTAAGGAGGAGTTAGACAGATTTTTAATTGGTAATGGGGTTGAAGGGTTATGGGGAGAAGGCAGGAAAATGGAGATGAGGAACATATCAGCCATGACCTAATGGCAGGAGAGAGGGACTAATTGGGTAATTCTTTCAAAGGGCAGCAGAATACTTTCAAACGTCAAGTTTTAAAGAAAGAGAAGATGGAACTTGAATCTCTATCGTGTTATCCATGACCTTAAGACATTGCAAAGCGCTTTACAGCCAATTAAATACCTTTGAAGTGTAGCCACTGTTGGAATGTAGGAACCCAAAGCAGCGATCTTAAAGCCTATGGAATCGGGAATTTTTATAAAAAGCAGCGTAAGAGTGCAAAAGCAAGAAGCGACATTAATCCTGCACAAATCATGCGATGGGCTGTGATTAGAATCTTACTGAAGCGTCAATTATAGAATCATAGAATCCCTACAGTGCAGAAGGAGGCCATTCGGCCTATCCAATTATAGGGAGGATGTGGCGGTCATAGCGAGGTGAATCATTCAGAGGATACCCGGGATGAAAGGCTTTAGTTACAAGAACAGACTAGAACACAGGAATTGCTGGGTTAAAATAAAGAACCGGGCTTCTCTAGTTTGAATTCCACCAGCTAGAGTCGTACTATGAGACAAGAGAAACTTTCCGGAAACTGAAATAAAAGCAAATCACTGCGGATGATAGAAATCTGAAATAAAAACAGGAAATAAACATAAAAAGTAGGAGCCGGAGTTGGCCATTTGCCCCTTGCAGCAAGACATCCCTGCTCCTGTACCCGAATCCTCTCGCTATGAAGGCCCGCCATACCATTGCCATCTTCACTGCCTGCTGCACCTGCATGCTTACCTTCATCGACTGGTGTACGAGGACACCCAGATCTCATTGCACATTCCCTCTCTCGATCTATATCCATTCAGATAATAATCTGCCTTCCTGTTTTTGCTGCCAAATATGGATAAAATGGTGGAAAAGCTCAGTAGGTCTGTTAGCATCTGCGGAGAGAGAATCAGAGTTAACGTTTCAGGAGTCAGTAACCAGACTGTGTATGTTGAAAAACAGTAAGGGAAGAACAAAGCAGCTTGAATTTCTATATCATGTCTAACTTAGTGAAACAGTCCAAGATAGGAACATAGGAACAGGAGGGGGCCATTCAGGTCCTCGAGTCTGCTTCGCCATTCAATAAAATCATGGTGGATCTGTGGCCTAACTCCATGTACCCGTCCCAGGCCCATATCCCTTGATATCCCTGCTCAATAACAATTTGTCTAGCTCAGACTGAAACCTAATAATTAAACCAGCATCCATCGCCGTTTGAGGAAGAGTTCCAATCCTCCACCACACTCTGCGTGTAGAAGTGGTTTCTAACATCTCTCCGAGTTTCGTTACTGGCAGCGGAGTTTTGGGGTGAGTTTTGTTTATGGAAAAACTAGGTGTTGAGGCAAAAAGAATGTTTACAAGGAGGGTTGGAGCGACCTCACTATCGAAGCAGTGGAGGAGGCAGGAGCCATCATTCGCTTAAAAGACACATTGGTGGAAGAAGAAAATCGCAGAGGGTGTGGGAACAGAGCAAGAAACTTTGTACAAAGTGCACAACTCTTTACAGAAAGGTCATTGACCTGGAACGTTGGGCAGGATTTTCCAGCCCTTCCCGCCAACAGGAGCTTCCCTTCTGCCAAAAGTGCCCCTCCCTCACCCCCACCGCATGGTGGGTTAGAATCCCTACAGTGCAGAAAGAGGCCATTCAGCCCATCGAGTCTACACCGACCTAATCCCACCCAGGCCCTATCCCCATAACCCCATGCATTTACCCTAGCTAGTCCCCCTGACATTAAGGGGCAATTGAGCTTGGCCAATCCCCCTAACCCGCACATCTGTGGGAGGAAACAAGAGCACCCGGAGGAAACCCATGCAGACACGGGGAGAACGTGCAAACTCCACACAGACAGTGACCCAAGCCGGGAATCGAAGCCGTGTTCCCTGGCGCTGTGAGGCAGCAGCGTGGCGCCTCACCGGTTCCCCGGTGACGGGATGGGCGAGCAATGCAGAACGCCGTAGACATCGGTGGGACCGGAAGATTCTGCCGGCGAGGAATGGAGAGTCGCCTCAGCTGCCGGAAAGTTCCATCGGTTGATGCAGATGCTGCCCGACCTGCTGAGTGTTTCCAGCATTCCATGTCTCTGTTTTAACTCTTTCAAAGGGACAGGTTAGCTTTCAGTCTGATGGGCTGAATGGCCTTTGGTGCTCTCTCTCTCTCTCTCTTTGGCTGTGAAATGCTTCCGCGCTCTCTGAGATCTCGATCCTTTGGTGAATTCCGAAGCAAGGGGGTGTTTTTTTTAAATATTTTGTAAAAACAAACTACACATTTTTTATTCCTAACAAAGTGGAGCAGATGGATCGCAGTTCCTCACTGAACATATCTGCTTAACTCCTTTGTGAATTAAATTGACATCTTTGAGGCACTCTCCATTTTACAGAAAGCAAAGATAATTAAAATAATAATCACCGGGAGCAGGTTAAGCTGTGACGGCTGCACATCAAACTTACTTACCCGTGCAGCCATCTTCTGTGTTACTTCAACGGATTTATTAAGAATTAATAACAAGGCATCTTTTAGCACCTATTTTATTATTCATTCTTGCAATGGAGGTGTTAATGGTAAGGTCGGCATTTACTGTCCAACATTTGTAAAAGAACCAGCCAGGAGAATTTTTCTTCTGCAATGAATTTTTACAACCCGGAATGTGCTGCTCTATGTTTCTCGGAAGCAGATTTGATCGTAATGTTCATAAGGCAGGTTTTCCTTTAGGTTTACAGCATGGAAGCAGGCCCTTCAGCCCAACTTGTCCATGCCACCTGGTTTTTACCACTAAGCTAGTCCCCATTGCCCACGTTTGGCCCATATCCCTCCACACCCATCTTACCCATGTAACTGGCTAAATGCTTTTTTAAAAGACAAAATTATACTACTGCCTCTGGCAGCTTGTTCCAGACACTCACCACCCTCTGAGTGAAAAAATTGCCCCTCTGGACCCTTTTGTATCTCTTCCCTCTCACCTTAAACCCATGCCTTCTCGTTTTACGCTCCCCTACCTTTGGGAAAAGATGTTAAAGACGGTAACTATGAGGGGTTATGGGAATAAGGTCTGGTGGGATTGTGGTTGGTGCAGACTCGATGGGCCAAATGGCCTCCTTCTGCACTGTAGGGACTCTATGATTCTATGTTGACTATCTACCTTATTTATGCCCCTCATTATTTTATAGACCTCTGTAAGATCACCCCTCAGCCTCCTCCGTTCCAGAGAAAAAAGTCCCAGTCTATCCAGCCTCTCCTTATAACTCAAACCATCAAGTCTTTTCCGCATTCTTTCCAGTTTAATAATATCCTTTCTATAATAGGGTGACCAGAAGTTGGATATATATTTAAAAAGGAAACATTTGCCAAGCTATGGGGAGAGAATGGTTGGGGAGCGGGATTCATTCAATCGCTTTCACAAGGATGAAGTTTCCCGTGGGGCATCAGGAAGGTCAGGACCATTTCCGGGTCTGAACCCGTGCCTTTCATTAGCATGTCCACCGCTTAATGTTACATGAGTAGGCCACCTGATATTTAACTTACAGAATACCGAGATGCCTAGATAGAGTAGACGTGGTGAGGATGTTTCCGCTAATGAAAGAGACTGGAACTTGAGGGTACAACCTCAGAGTGAAGGGACGCTCCTTTAAAACTGAGATGAGGAGGAATTTCTTCAGCCAGAGAGTGGTGAATCTGTGGAACTCATTGCTATAGAGGGCTGTGGAGGTCAGGTCATCGGGTATCTTTAAGACAGAGATAGATAGGTTCTTGGTCAATAAGGGGATCAAGGGTTATGGGGAGAAGGCAGGAAAATGGGGATGAGAATCGTATCAGCCATGATTGAATGGCGGAGCAGACTCGATGGACCGAATGGCCTAATTCTGCTCCTACATCTAATGGTTTTATGGTTGTAACTTAGCAGGACAGTCATTTATTGTCATTTATATGAATGATTTGGATGAGAATATAGGAGGCATGGCTAGTAAGTTTGCAGATGACACCAAGATTGGTGGCATAGTGGACAGTGAAGAAAGTTATCTCCGATTGCAACGGGATCTTGATCAATTGGGCCAGTGGGCTGACGAATGGCAGATGGAGTTTAATTTAGACAAATGCGAGGTGATGCATTTTGGTAGATTGAACCAGGACAGGACTTACTCAGCTAATGGTAGGGCATTGGGGAGAGTTACAGAACAAAGAGATCTAGGGGTACATGTTCATAGCTCCTTGAAATTGGAGTCACAGGTGGACAGAGTGGTGAAAAAGGCATTCGGCATGCTTGGTTTCATCAGTCAGAACATTGAATACAGGAGTTGGGATATCTTGTTGAAGTTGTATAAGACATTGGTAAGGCCACACTTGGAATACTGTGTGCAGTTCTGGTCACCCTATTATAGAAAGGATATTATTAAACTAGAAAGAGTGCAGAAAACATTTACTGGGATGCTACCGGGACTTGATGGTTTGAGTTATAGGGAGAGGCTGGATAGACTGGGACTTTTTTCTCTGGAGCGTAGGAGACTGAGGGGTGATCTTATAGAGGCTTATAAAATAATGAGATCAGCAAGATAGTCAATATCTTTTTCCAAAGGTAGGGGAGTCTAAAACTAGAGGGCATAAGTTTAAGGTGAGAGAGGAGAGATACAAAAGTGTCCAGACGGGCAATATTTTCACACAGAGGGTGGTGAGTGTCTGGAACAAGCTGCCAGAGGTAGTAGTAGAGGCGGGTACAATTTTGTCTTTTAAAAAGCATTTAGATAGTTACATGGGTAAGATGGGTATAGAGGGATATGGGCCAAATGCGGGCAATTGGGATTAGCTTAGTGGTTTTAAAAAAAAAAGGGTGGCATGGACAAGCTGGGCCGAAGGGCCTGTTTCTATGACTCGATGACTGACATATGAAGAGAGACGGTATAGAGTAGGCTTGTACTCACTGGAATTGAGAAGAATGAGAGGGGATCTCATAGAAACATATAAAATACTGATGGGACTGGACAGGCTAGATGCAGCAAGAATATTCCCAATGTTGGGGAAGTCCAGAACTTGGGATCACAGTCTAAGAATAAAGGGTAAGCCATCCAGGACTGAGATGATGAAGAATGTCTTCACTCAGAGAGTTGTGAACCTGTGGAATTCTCCAGCACAGAAAGCTGTTGGGGCCAGTTGGTTAGATATGTTGAAGAGGGAGCTGGACGTGGTCCTTGCGGCTAAAGGGATCAAGGGGTATGGAGAGAATGCGGGAGTGGGTTACTGAAAGTGCATGATCAGCCATGATCATATCGAATGGTGCTGCAGGCTCGAAGGGCCGAATGGCCTACTTCTGCGCCTATTTTCTTTATTTCTATGGAATCAACCAGGATATCACAGTCTGCAGGGAACACCAGGCTTGAAAAGTTTCTTCTAACTTCTTCAGCTGGCATCTGAATCAGTGAATAACTTGTCTTCAGGCAAGTTTGTCAACTCCCATCGCATTCTCCTCATCCTTAAATCATCTTGCCTTTTATGAAGATGAATGCAGCAACTATCTTGGAAATTGTTGAAATTTAAGAGGGAAATGAGCCAACAACTGAGTGTTTGCCAACAGCTAATTACCTGACAGATGTTTAGGAAATAATTGTTTGTTAATGGTTAATCCATTAACTGGCTGATTATGATCAGTGGATATATTCTGAATAATTAGTGACAAGAACACAATTTGTTTTCTGCAAGGAATCAAAATAATTATTAGCTTTCGAGAATGTGTGTGTACCTTTGCAAGAGTTCAAAATTATTTGTGTTTTCTGAGCAGTTCTGTTTTTCCGATAAATATGCGCAATAATGTTCTTTTCTTCCTGCCAATTTTCAACCCACATCACCTGAAGGCATTTAATTCCTTGCTGGTGTGTTATTTCACAGAAATAGGGACTGCCCCAGCCCCTCCCTCAATAAGAGACCATGCCGTCACCCAATCTGCCCCTGCCTCAGGTCTCCTCAAGTCCACAAATCCTTGAAGGTGGCAACACAGGTGGAGAAGGTGGTGAAGAAGGCATATGGTATGCTTGCCTTTATAGGACGGGGTATAGAGTATAAAAGCTGGAATCTGATGATGCAGCTGTATAGAACGCTGGTTAGGCCACATTTGGAGTACTGCGTCCAGTTCTGGTCGCCGCACTACCAGAAGGACGTGGAGGCGTTAGAGCGAGTGCAGAGAAGGTTTACCAGGATGTTGCCTGGTATGGAGGGTCTTAGCTATGAGGAGAGATTGGGTAGACTGGGGTTGTTCTCCTTGGAAAGACGGAGAATGAGGGGAGATCTAATAGAGGTGTACAAGATTATGAAGGGTATAGATAGGGTGAACAGTGGGAAGCTTTTTCCCAGGTCGGAGGTGACGATCACGAGAGGTCACGGGCTCAAGGTGAGAGGGGCGAAGTATAACTCAGATATCAGAGGGACGTTTTTTACACAGAGGGTGGTGGGGGCCTGGAATGCGCTGCCAAGTAGGGTGGTGGAGGCAGGCACGCTGACATCGTTTAAGACTTACCTGGATAGTCACATGAGCAGCCTGGGAATGGAGGGATACAAACGATTGTTCTAGTTGGACCAAGGAGCGGCACAGGCTTGGAGGGCCGAAGGGCCTGTTTCCTGTGCTGTACTGTTCTTTGTTCTTTGTTCTAAAAAGGCTGAATCATATTTCCCCCCCCCCGGTTCCCAAATCACATTATATCATTTCCTCTGTCCACTCTATCGCATGGAAGCTGGAGAGCCTCAGTATAATCTATGGCAGTGGTTCCCAAACTTTTATCACTGGGGCTGCACTTTCGGAATAAAAATTTGCTCGCGCCACACCAAATTTTTTATTGATAAGAAATACATTCAAAAACAAAAAAAAACAACTCGAGGGAGAATTTAGCACGGCCAATGTACCTAACCCGCACATCTTTCGGACTGTGGGAGGAAACAGGAGCACCTGGAGGAAACCCATGCAGACACGGGGAGAACGTGCAGACTCCGAACAGACAGTGACCCAAGCCGGGAACCGAACCCGGGTCCCTGGCGCTGTGAGGCAGCAGTGCTAATCACTGTGCCACCGTGCCGCTGTTCGGGGTGCGTGAGGTCCTTGAATATGCTGGCTGCTTTCCCGAGGCAGCGGGAAGAGTAGACGGAGTCAATGGATGGGAAGGGATTTGGATAAGTACTTGATGGGAAGGAAATGACGGTCACAGACTGAGAGGAATGGATCTAATGGATAGCTCTCCCACAGACCTAATGGGCCAAATAGTCTCTGTTAAAAGATTCTATGGTTCTCTGTGATTGTACAAGACTTCAAGCGTATCGTCCTAACTGACTGATCCAATCTCTAGTCTCATGTGAGTTTGTCTTTTGTCACATTTCATTAAGTAATCCGGTGCCGTGTATCCAATGCCGAGCCCTCAATAGCGCACTCAATGCCTCTTAGCAGGCATTACAGTTTAAGGGTCACACAAAGTACAGATAGAATATATGACACCATCTCATCTCAGGCTATTAATGCCAGGGTTCAAATTACATGCTCAAATGGCGTTGCGATAAAAATGAAGGATATTTTGTTTCTGTTGAGTAATAACGTGCCTGTCAGTCAGTGATTGGATCCTTTTTGATCACCTGGACTTTTGAACTTGCAGCTCAATTGAAATGTTGGCGATATTTACAGATAGTGAAACCACCACCAGGCCTATCTCATCAGACACTGGATTGTATTCATTATTCAGACAGGAGGCTGAATTCAGGTCCCACTCCAGAATCTGGAGTACATACCTTGGTTCACTAACCCTCCGAGATCTCTGCCTTCCTCCATTTCTGGCCTTTGGGACATTCTTGATTTTAATCGCTCTACTATTGACAGGCATAACTTCAGCCAGCGACCGACAGGGGAGGAAATCTGCTCTCCTTACCTGCTCTGTCCGGCACTTGCCTCCAGATCCACAGGAAAACTGCCGTCTGAAGTGGTCTAGCAAGGCCAGTCAGTTGCATCAAGCTGCTACAGTAGAGGGAACTCTGGGCGTAGCTACTCCACAACTGCCGCGGTTCAAGAAAGCTGTTCACCATAACTTTCTCAAGGGCACTTACGGAGACACAGTAAGCGCAGGCCTTGTCAGCGTTACTCGCATCCCAAGAACGCACGCAAAAAGCTGCCAAGGTCCAGCAGTCGAGAATTCCCTCCCTGAATCCCTCATCTGATACAGGGTCATCTGGACTCAAAACGTTGGCTCTATTCTCTCTCAGTAAGAAGTCTAACAACACCAGGTTAAAGTCCAACAGGTTTATTTGGTAGCAAAAGCCACTAGCTTTCGGAACAGGCTGTTCCTTCGTCAGGTGACCCACCTGACGAAGGAATAGCCTGTTCCGAAAGCTAGTGGCTTTTGCTACCAAATAAACCTGTTGGACTTTAACCTGGTGTTGTTAGACTTCTTACTGTGTTTACCCCAGTCCAACGCTGGCATCTCCACATCTATTCGCTCTCCCCAGACCTGCTGCAATTTTCCAGCATTTTCTGTTTTTGTTTCAGATTCCAGCATCCTCAGCAATTTTCTTGTATCTTTCGGGAATGCTTCCTTTGTTAGTGGACGCTATGACAAGTTGAGTTATTCTGTCGACACACTCTGCTGCAGTGAAGTCGCAATGGCGTCCCTTGTCTCTGCTGCTATTTATGAATTGCTCGAGGGCGTAGGTTGAAGGTGAGAGGGGAAGGATTTAAAAGGGACCCTATTTCACACAGAGCCACTAACAGCGCCACTATTAACGTTAAACTGAAACCTATGACCAGCTAAGACAGTGGCCACTAACTTGGTACTGCATCAAGAGCTAAATTAATTGTAAAAGAACAGGAGGAAACTTGAATTGCTGTGAAAAAGCATTAAAAATCCTTCAAAAAGCTAAAAGGTGGCCATAAAATTTCAAGCACTCAATTTCAAAGCAATAGATCTCCTATCTGAATTTGCCTTGTCCCAACAACACATCAAGCTGTGTTTACTGGACAACAATATTACTGATGAAGGAGTAGCCTGTTCCGAAAGCGAATAGATGTAGAGATGCCAGCGTTGGACTGGGGTAAACACAGTAAGAAGTCTAACAACACCAGGTTAAAGTCCAACAGGTTTATTTGGTAGCAAAAGCCACTAGCTTTCGGAACAGGCTACTCCTTCATCAGTAATATTGTTGTCCAGTAAACACAGCTTGATGTGTTGTTGGGACAAGGCAAATTCAGATAGGAGATCTATTGCTTTGAAATTGAGTGCTTGAAATTTTATGGCCACCTTTTAGCTTTTTGAAGGATTTTTAATGCTTTTTCACAGCAATTCAAGTTTCCTCCTGTTCTTTTGCAATTAATTTAGCTCTTGGTGCAGTACCAAGTTAGTGGCCACTGTCTTAGCTGGTCATAGGTTTCAGCTTAACGTTAATAGTGGCGCTGTTAAGCTCTTCATGATTGTTCCCAGTTTTAGAAACGTAGAAACATAGACAGATATAAGATAGGAGGAAGAGGAGGCCATTCGGCCCTTCGAGCCTGCTCCGCCATTCATCACGATCATGGCTGATCATCCAATTCAATAGCCTAATCCTGCTTTCTCCCCATAACCTTTGATCCCATTCGCCCCAAGTGCTATATCCAGCCGCCTCTTGAATACATTCAATGTTTTGGCATCAACTACTTCCTGTGGTAATGAATTCCACAGGCTCATCTCTCTTTGGTTGAAGAAATGTCTCCTCATCTCCGTCCTAAATACTCTACCCTGAATCCTCAGACTGTGACCCCTGGTTCTGGACTCCCTCAACATCGGGAACATCCTCCCTGCATCTCCCCTGTCTAGTCCCTGTTAGAATTTTACAAGTCTCTATAAGATTCCCCCCTCATTCATCTGAACTCCAGCGAAAACAATCCTAACCTGGTCAATCTCTCCTCCTCCATCAGTCCCGCCATCCCCAGCCTTAGCACTTAGCTCCGCCCACAAAGCAGTGATCTGTGTGGGGAAATGGGTACAAACTCCAAAAATTGAAGCAAACATTCTTACTGGCTTCTTCTAGCTGTTCGCAGCTGTTACTGGATAGATGCTTCTTCCTAGGCCAGACTGCAGTATTTACCTTCAGCAGTAACGAATTCTGCTGTCTGCGGAGGTCTATTTAAAGTGAGACCACCTGCAGTCTGCTGTATAATTTCTGATCCTGCTTAAACTTTGCAACAGTTAGACTTTTACTAATTAAACTCTCCCAAATTCAAACAACATTATCAGGTACTAAGGCCTGCTGAGTTAGAGCAAGGTGTGGTTCCAGAGTGAAGGTACAATGTGTAGAACCCCTGGTAATGGACAGGAGGGGGTTAAGTTAAACAGCACTAATTTCCCCTCTCACCACCTGTCTCTAAACAGAAAGGTGTTTTGATTTGCTGCCCGCCCCCCGACTCCGCCATTTATAAACAGTGACGTATCCCCCCACCCTTCAGTTTTGGTGCGATCCAATGTTCTATTAATAAGCCACAGCAAACTCAAAGCGAATGAACTCAAAGGGTTAGTTTATTCTCAAAATGTGAAACAAGTGTTCACCATGTCCCCTCAACACTCAGGCAGTGAAGAGGGGGATAGAGAAAAGGTTTCACAATACAGACAGCACAGAGAAAATATTTTATGTTGCTCGGGTAGAAATGCGCTCAACCCAGCAGCGCGTGGAATCATGCAAAAAAACACGCATCCCGACATCATCACGCACTCGCATAATCTTTTGGTTGGCGGGTGCATGCGAGAGTTGGAAGTGCGCCAGCAGACAATCAAGCAGGCAATTTAGTCCATAAATGGGCCAATTCACAGAATCACAGAATCACAGAATACTACAGTGAAGAAGAGGCCCTTCGGCCCATCGAGTCTGCACCGACGCATGAAAGGTCCTGACCTGCCCACCTAATCCCACTTGCCAGCACTTGGCCCATAGCCCTGAATGTTATGATGTGCCAAGTACTCATCCAGATACTTTTTAAAGGATGTGAGGCATCCCGCCTCCACCACCCTCCCAGGCAGCGCATTCCAGACCCTCACCACCCTCTGGGTAAAAAGGTTTTTCCTCAAATCCCCCCTAAACCTCCCACCCCTCACTTTTAACTTGTGTCCCCTCGTAACTGACCCTTCAATTAAGGGGAACAACTGCTCCCTATCCACCCTGTCCATGCCCCTCATAATCTTGTACACCTCAATCAGGTCGCCCCTCAATCTTCTCTGCTCCAGAGAAAACAACCCAAGCCTATCCAACCTCTCTTCATAACTTAAATTTCCATCCCAGGCAGCATCCTGGTGAATCCCCTCTGCACCCTCTCCAGTGCAATCACATCCTTCTGATAATGTGGTGACCAGAACTGCGCACAGTGCTCCAGCTGTGGCCTCACCAAAGTTCTATACAACTCCAACATGTCCTCTCTGCTTTTGTAATCTATCCCCCGATTGATAAAGGCGGGTGTGCCATATGCCTTTTTCACCACCCTATTAACCTGCCTTTCCACCTTCCGAGATCCATAGACAAACACGCCAAGGTCCCTTTGTTCTTCGGAACTGCCCAATGTCAGACCTTTCACAGTATACGTCCTTGTAAAATTCAATCCAGCAATTGAATGCAATTTTACGTGGCCGGTCTGCTTTTATGGTTGGCGGGCTGGGTGGCCCTTACGTTTTAACTTTAACCTCGATTCAGGGCAGGATGAAATGTCAGGGCTGAAATAAAATTAAATAAGGTATCTGGGTGTAATAACTCCACGGAGGTGAAAGTCCCGTCACCAAGTTACTTTATTTACACCATACATCTGTACACAGCCAGCTCTCCAGTTGCTCCGTGCTGAATGCAGGCTGGGAGTCTGACACACCTGCTTTAAATAGGGAGCATGAGGCTCCCTGACTTAACCATCAATTAGGACTCATCAGGTACCTCTTTTCATACCAACCAAATAGACTAACTCAAATTAACTCAGGGACAAATTAAAAGGGGCAGCTCCCCAAAAGGAGGGGGAACAGCCCAAACAAAAATCAAATCACGAAGGAAACTTAAAACATTAAATCAAAACATGATTATCAGGGTTGATAATACACCCAGTGGGCACAGAAGGCGTCAACTGCGCCCGTGGACACCGCATGCTCCCTCTCCAGGGACACCTGGCCGCGAATGTAGCCGCGGTAGAGGGGCAGACAGTTGGGATGGACGGCCCCATCGATCGCCCGCTGCCTGGACCTATTGATGGCGCGTCTCGCCAGGCCCAGGAGCAGGTTCACGAGGAGGTCGCCATCCCAACCCGCCCCTCTCCGCACCAGGTGCCCGTAGATCAGGAGCAGAACTCATCAGGTAGTTCATACTCCAGCAAGCCAACCTCATTAGCCTGGCTGGAGTCAACACACTGGGGACTGAGGTTTATGGCTGGGTTTGCCACCTGGACACTCTTTCCACAGTTTTTCATCACAGTTTCTCCTTTCTGGGTCTGCAGCTCCCTGAGACAGCTCCGCAGTGGCTGTCCCCAAGGAAACGCATTGGAAGCACCGGCCTGCACCCTCTCTTTGCTCAGTGCCCACCCTGTTCCCGCCCTCCCCAGCAGCGCTGAGCCTTTCCCAGTCTGCGATTCATGCTGGCCAGCCAGTGTGAAATCACATTCTGGTGCCACCCACAGCCGGGGGGCACACGTTGCACCCACTTCCAGGCCCGCGGGGCACACACGCCCAACAGGCAATCAATTCAGGCCGATATTGTTTCATGGGGGTTTCAGGGTCCAGAATCAAAGTCCAATGAGGAGATAAGCAGGCTGAGATGTTGTAGGCAATGGGACAAAATATCCAGCAAAAAAAGGTGTAGGTGGGGCCAGACGCACAACCTGACCGACCGCAGTATGGCCTACTAATCAGATATCAAATAGCAGACTGAACTGTTCAGTTCAGCAAGGCAATAGTACATGTTCCCCCAGCCAGCAGCCAATGTCACATGACCCCACCTCGCCACCATCTTCGACAGAGGATGTGTATCCAGGGTCTGGGATTCCATGAGATCGTCAGGACTGCCGTTACGGGCTAAAAGGAATGTTTGAGAGGCCTTTGTCTTTGTAGTTTTTGTGTCTTCACTGGCAAGCTTGGGTTATCGAGTCAGGTGGCACAGTGGCACAGCGCTGTTGCCTCACAGCTCCAGGGACCCGGGTTCGATTCCCGACTTGGGGTCACTATCTATGTGGAGTCTGCACATTCTCCCCGTGTCTGCGTGGGTTTCCTCCGGGTTCTCCGGTTTCCTCCCACAGTCCAAAGATGTGCGGGTTTAGATGGATAGGCCATGGTAAATTGCCCCTTAGTGTCAGGGGGACTAGCTAGGGTAAATGCATGGGGTTATGGGGAGAGGGCCTGTGTGGGATTGTGGTCGGTGCAGACTCAATGGGCCGAATGGCCTCCATCTGCACTGTAGGATTCTATGATTCGATAAAGGTCTTCAACGCAGCTCCTTCTAAAGTTGGCGCTGTGCAGTCCCCAGGTTATCATTAATTAGTAGCTCCTCAGAGATAACGAGGTGTGAGATTTCCAAAACGGCAAAGTGGCTTCTTTTGGTCTGGGGTTACAGACAGACACAATTCCAGCCACTTTAAAGCTCCTTGTTCAGTTTTTAACATTTTAGAATTCACCATGAGGGCATCTATATATATTTTATTTTAAAAATATGCAGTGTAAGGTCTTAGTTCCTCACAGCCTATAAACCTGCAGAATCCTCACACAGTGAGTCTGGATAATTGTTTAATTTTCACACCAGCTGTTCTCTTCCACTGTGTGAAGGAGTGAAGCTTGTATATTTGGAAGTCAGATCTTCAAAAGCCACGCTGCCACCTCGCCACCATGTTACGCTAGTCTCCTTCTTTGGCACAAATGTTACTGAACAATCTTACACCAGAGTTGGTGAAACAATAAAATGTGAGTTCTTTATTTGAAGATAAGATGGTTACAGAGCTAACGTTCGCTGTATGACTGTGAGGCAGATGTCTGACTTTCAACCAGTGCTGTTTTCAGACTTGGTACAAGTCTCGATGAGTTCAAGCTGAAGTTTATTTATTAGTCACAAGTAAGGCTTACATTAACACTGCAATGAGGTTACTGTGAAATGCCCCTAGCTGCCACACTCCGGTGCCTGTTCAGGTCAATGCACCCTAACCAGCACGTCTTTCAGACTGTGGGAGGAAACTGGAGCACCCGGAGGAAACCCACGCAGACATGGGGAGAATGTGCAGACTCCACACAGACAGTGACCCAAACCGGGAATCGAACCCGGGTCCCTGGTGCTCTGAAGCAGCAGTGCTAACCACTGTGCCACCGTGCCACCCGAGGTGGTCATGATTGATTGTAGTTTAAATGCGCTTCCTTAAAGGTTTATGTACCTCATACCACAACAGAGATTAGTGTCCACACACTTTTTGGAAATGCCCCTGTGTGGCAGGACACAGGCAGGATTTTTTGGATGGTTGGTTTTCTGCCATGCCATAGAATCCCTACAGTGCCAGGGGAGGAGGCTATTTGACCCATCGAGTCTGCAACAATCCCACCCAGCCCTATTCCCGTAACCCCTATGTATTTACCCTGCTAATCCCCCTGATACTAAGGGACAATTTAGCATGGCCAATCAACCTAACCCGCACATCTTTGGACTGTGGGAGGAAGCCAGAGCACCCGGAGGAAACCCACGCAGACACGGTGAGAACATGCAAACTCCACACAGACAGCGACCTGAGGCCAGAATTGAACCGGGATCCCTGGCGCTGTGAGGCCATGATGTGGAGATGCCGGCGTTGGACTGGGGTAAGCACAGTAAGAAGCTGCTGTGAGGCAGCAGTGCTACCGTGCCGCCCATGCCACCCAATGTATCGATGGGAAGTGCAATGGCCTAGTGGTATTCACAGTAAGAAGTCTCACAACACCAGGTTAAAGTCCAACAGGTTTATTTGGTAGCAAAAGCCACTAGCTTTCGGAGCCTTAAGCCCCTTAACCTGGTGTTGTTAAACTTCTTGCTGTGTTTACTCCAGTCCAACGCCGGCATCTCCACATCGTGACTAGTGGTATTCGCCAGACTATTAATCCAGAAACTCAGCTAATGTTCTGGGGACCCGGGTTTGAATCCCGCCACAGCAGATGGTGGAATTTGAATTCAATAAAAAGTATCTGGAATTGAGAATCTACTGATGACCATGAGCCCATTGTCGGAAAAACCCATCTGGTTTACTAATGTTGTTTAGGGAAGGAAATCTACCATCCTTACCTGGTCTGGCCTACATGTGACTCCAGATCCACAGCAATGTGACTCTCAATGTGTGTATGTGTGTGAGTACGCGTCAGTGTGTGTACGTGTGTGTGTAAGTGTGTGTGAGTGTGTGTGTGTGAGTGTGTGTGTGTGTATGTATGAGGAAGTGTGTGTGTGTGTGTATGTGGGTGTGTGGGTGGGTGTGTGTGTGTGTGTGACTGTGTGTGTGAGTGTGTGTGTGTGAGGGATTATGTGCGTGTGTGTATGTGGGTGTGTGTGTGTGTGCGTGTGAGTGTGTGTGTGTGTGAGGGAAATTGTGTGTATGTGTGTGTGTGTGTGTTAGTGTGTGTGTGTGTGTATGTCTGAGTGCATGTGGGTGTGTGAGTGTGTGTGTGAGTGTGTGTATGTGTGAGTGTGAGTGTGTGTGTGAGTGTGTGAGTGTGTGAGAGTGTGTGTGCGTGTGTGTGTGTCTGTGTGTGTGCGCGTGAGTGTGTGTGTGAGAGTGTGTGTGTGTCAGTGTGTGTGTGTGTGAGTGTGCGCGTGTGTGTGTGAGTGTGTGTGTGAGAGTGTGAGTGAGTGTGTGAGTGTGTGTGTGAGTGAGTGTGTGTGTGTGTGTCAGTGTGTGGGTGTGTGTGCATGTGTGTGTGTGTGTGAGTGTGTGGGTGTGCGAGTGTGTGAGTGTGTGTGAGTGTGTGTGTGAGAGTGTGAGTGAGTGTGTGTGTGTGTGTGTGGATGTCTGAGTGCGAGTGTGTGTGTGGGTGTGGGTGTCTGAGTCTGCGTGTGTGAGTGTGTGTGTGAGTGTGTGTCAGTGTGTGTGTGTGTGTGAGTGTGTGTGTGTGAGTGTGTGTGTGAGTGTGTGTCAGTGTGTGTGTGTGTGAGTGTGTGTGTGTGTGTGTGTGTGTGAGTGTGTGTGTGTGTGCGAGTGTGTGTGTGTGAGAGTGAGTGAGTGTGTGTGAGTGTGTGTGTGTGTGCGAGTGTGTGTGTGTGAGAGTGTGAGTGAGTGTGTGTGTGTGAGTGTGTGTGCGTGAGAGTGTGAGTGTGTGAGTGTGTGTGTGTCAGTGTGTGTGCGTGTGTGAGTGTGTGTGTGTGTGAGTGTGTGCGAGTGTGTGTGAGTGTGTGTGAGTGTGAGTGAGTGTGTGTGTGTGTGTGCGAGTGTGTGAGTGTGTGTGTGTGAGTGTGTGTGTGCGAGTGTGTGTGTGTGAGTGTGAGTGAGTGTGTGTGTGTGGATGTCTGAGTGTGCATGTGTGAGTGTGAGTGTGTGTGTGGGTGTCTGAGTGTGCGTGTGTGAGTGTGTGTGTGAGTGTGTGTCAGTGAGTGTGTGTGAGTGTGTGTGTGGGTGTGTGTGTGAGTGAGTGTGTGTGTGTGAGTGTGTGTGTGAGTGTGTGTGTGTGAGTGTGTGTGTGTGCGAGTGTGTGTGTGTGTGTGAGAGTGTGAGTGAGTGTGTGTGTGAGTGTGAGTGTGTGTGTGTGTGTGTGTCAGTGTGTGTGTGTGTGAGTGTGTGTGTTTGTGTGTGTCAGTGTGTGAGTGCGTGTGTGTGTGTGTGTCTGTGTGCGTGTGTGTGTGTGTCTGTGTGTGTGAGTGTGTGTAAGTGTGTGTGTGAGTGTGGGTGAGGGTGTGAGAGTCTGATTTTACCATTTTCATTCTAAGTGCTGAATCTGGGCGCAATTCAGATCCGACTTGGAAACCTGTTTTCAGGCGCCCCTATACGCACTCAGCTTGAAAAAAAATCGTGAGTCTGAATTGCGCTGTGGGCGGGGTTTAGCACGCCCAAAACGATCGGAACTCTGAACTGTGCGTGCACAGTTAGAAAACAATTTGAAAAAGCGCGCCCATGTCAGATCGTTCCGGGCCGCAAACAGTGGAGAAAGCGGCCCAGGAGCGATAAGCGGGAGCGATGGCCCCCACAGACATCACCCCCATCCCCACAACATCACTGTTCCCCTTATCCATCCCCCCACTACCCAGACCGATCGCGACCCCCTGCCCCCTTTCCCACCACCGATCGCCCGCAGAGTGGCAGCAGACCCCCCATGCCCCCCCCCCCCCCCAGAAATACATGTTACCTGCCTCCCTCCCCCCCACCCCAAGAAAACGATCTGGCCTCACTCACCACCCCGTCGCCCCCCCCTCCCCAGAGAATGATCTGGCCTCACTCCCTCCCCCCCACCCCCCCACAACCGGACAACAATTGGGCCTCCGTCCTCCCACCCCCTCCCCCACCAGATAATGATCTGACCTGCCTCCCCTCCTCCCCCCTGCACCACCGATCTGAATCAGAGAGCCGTTGAAAGCACTGAACTCGCCTCTTCAGCAGCTGGAGCTCCCGATTCAGACTTTTATTCAGCGAGCCCGATTCGGGCGCGAAAACGTGGTAAAGTCAAGCGTGAGGCCATTAATGCGATCCGCGCCCGCGTCCACGCAGGTGGCCACTTTACCGAGACCCGGGAATGGCCACGATCCGATTTGCACCCAATACGGGCGCAACAGCGATTTCAATGCATTTGCATGCATTTAAATTGAATTAATGAACTGCCCGCCCAACTTTATCAGCATTTCCCCCTTTACCGCCGTGTTCGCCAATCCGGAATCGCGCCGAAATGGACCTGCTGAATAAAAGTCTGAATCGGGCGCTCCAGCTGCTGAAGAGGCGAGTTCAGAGCTTCCAACGGCTCCCTGACTCAGAACAGTGGTGGGGGGGAGGGTGGCCCCGATCGTTGTCTGGTTGGTGGGGGGAGGGAGGTGGACGAGATCATTCTCTGCTGAGGGGGTGGAGAGGGAGGAGGAGGTGGCTCAGATGTAACTCTGGCTCAGGGTGGGGGGGGGGGAGGGGGGAGTGAGGCCAGATCATTCTCTGTGGGGGGGGGGCGGTGTGTGAGGCCAGACCATTCCCTGGGGAGGGGGGGGATGCAGTGAGAGGCCAGATCATTCTCTGGGGGGGGGGGGGGGGGGGGACTGAGGCCACATCATTCTCTGAGGGAGGAAGGAGGCAGGTAAGATGTATCTGTGGTGGGGGGAGGGACGGGGGCAGGGGGGTCCGCTGCCACTCTGCGGGTGATCGGTGGGGGGAAGGGGGTCACGATCGGTCTGGGTAGTGGGTGGGTTGGTGGATAAGGGGGACAGTGATGTCTGTGGGGGCCATCGCTCCCACTTTTCGCTCCCGGGCCGCTTTCTCCGCTTTCTGCGGCCCGGGAGCGATCTGACACGGGCGCGCTTTTTCAAATTTTTTTCTAACTGCGCATGTGCAGTTCAGAGCTCCGATCGTTTTGGCCGCGCTAAGCCCCGCCCACAGCGCGATTCAGACTCGCGATTTTCTTTTTCAGGCTGAGTGCGTATAGGGGCGCCTGAAAGCAGATTTCCAAGTCGGATCTGAATTGCGCCCAGATTCAGCACTTAGAATGAAAATGGTAAAATCAGGTCCAGCAGGTCCATTTCAGCGCAATTCCAGATCGATGAATGCGATGGTAAAGGGGGAAATGCTGATAAAGTTGGGCGGGCAGTTCATTAATTCAATTTAAATGCATGCAAATACATTTAAATCGCCGTTACGCCCGTTTCGGGCGCGCATCGGATCGCCGCCATTCCCGGGTCTCGGTAAAGTGGCCATCTGCGCGGACGTGGGCGCGGATCGCGTTAATGGCCTCTCACCCGACTTTACCACGTTTTCGTGCCCAATGGTAAAATCGGGCCCTGGGTGTGTGTGTATAATTGTGTGAGTGTGAATGTGTGTGAGAATGTGTGTGTGTGTTTGTGTGTGAGTGTGTGTGTGAGTTTGAGTGTGTGTGTGAGTGAGTGAGTGTGTGTGTGTGTTTGTGTATGAGTGCGTGAGTGTGTGTGTGCGTAAGTGTGTGAGTGTGAGTGTGTGTGTGTGTGTTTGTGTGAGAGTGTGTGAGTGTGTGTGAGTGTGTGTGTGCGTGAGTGAGGGTGTGTTTGTGTGAGAGGGTGTGTGAGAATGTGTGTGTGTGTTTGTGTGTGTGTATGTGTGTGTTTGTGTTTGTGAGTGTGGGTTTCAGTGTGTGTGTGCGAGTGCGTGTGTGTGTGTGAGTGTGTGTGCATGTGTGTGTGTTTGTGTGTGTGAGTGTGTGTGAGTGAGAGTGTGTGTGAGTGTGAGAGTGTGTGTGAGTGTGTGTGTTTGTGTGTGTGTAAGTGTGTGTGCGTGCGTTTGTGAGTGTGTGAGTGGGTGTGTGTGTGCATTTGCGTGTGTGAGTGTGTGTGTGTGTGAGTGTGTGTGCGTGTGAGTGTGTGTGTGCGTTTGCGTGTATGTGTGAGTGTGTGTGTGTGAGTGTGTGTGTGTGTGACTGTGAGTGTAAGTGTAAGTGTGTGTGTGAGTGTGAGAGTGTGTGAGTGTGTGTGAGTGTGTGAGTGTGGGTGTGTGTGTGTGTGTGTGAGAGTGTGTCTGTGTGTCTGACTGTGTGTGGGTGTGTGTGAGTGTGTGTGTGAGTGTGTGTGTGAGTGTGTGTGAGAGTGTGTTTGGGTGTGTGTGAGAGTGTGTGTGGGTGTGTGTGGGAGTGTGAGTGAGTGTGTGTGAGTGTGAGTGTGTGTGTG